>NC_041400.2:131388119-131688119 GCF_900747795.2 Erpetoichthys calabaricus | reverse complement strand
CAGCTGTTTTAACACATCCGCCGTTTTCTTCTTTACAGCATCAACTGACTCAAAAAGTGACCCTTTAAGCACTGATTTAACTATTGGGAAAAAATAAAAGTCGCACGGTGGTAAATCGGGCAAATATGGAGGATGTTCGAGTGTAGTAATGTGCTTGTCGGTCAACAACTGCTTTACAGAAAGTGCTGTGTGAGCAGGCGCATTGTCCTGGTGAAGAATGAAACCATTTTCCCACAGTTGTGGCCATTTTCTTCTGACTTCAGCTCTCAGCTTTATCAAAACTTCCTTATAATAATGCCGGGTAACTGTTGTGCCTTCTGGAACCCATTCTTCCAAAATTACACCCTTGATATCGAAAAACACAATGAGCATGGCTTTGAATTTTGACTTGCTTTGACAAGCTTTTCTCATTCTTGGTGATAACGCTGTTTTCCAGTGCATTGACTGTCTTTTGGTTTCAGGATCATACTGGAAGATCTGGTTGCTCTGGTGTGAGAACCTTGAGACCATATTTGCACAAGTTTTAAACGTAGCATTTTTTTGGCACACTACAGAAAACACAACCAAACTAAATGGCGACTCATAATCAACTGAACGTCATAGAGTGTTGCAGATTGTCATGCAGGTTCAGACATGTTCATTGTCACCACGCATGCAGTTATAACCAGTTCTGACTGCTTTGTTTGGAATCACAGTCTCATTATTTAAAAGACACATAGCCTTATAACACTAAGCCTATATAGAGATAAACGCACCCAGCGGCACACATTCCAGTGTGGATACATTTCAAAACAAAACGACAAGAATTAGTTTTAGTGAAGATCCACAATTAGTTTTTACGGTTTTCACTAGGATTTTTGGTGGGCAATTCTGATTTTAACAATTTGTTTTAAAAGCTTGGTTATTGTGGTTTCTGACTATGCTTCTTTCTTTCTTGTTTGGTTTCTCCTGGATTTTCTTCTTCACTCTTTTTTTTTACGAAAAGATCTAAATGGATCTGACTTCATAACCAGCACCTCCACCATCTTTCTCCAGTCTAATGATAGTCTTGCATCTGTAATGATGTTTCTCTCACCACACATTAACTTGTGTTTAGTGTTTTGTTCTACAATATACAAGGTTTGTCTGATAGTACCCCAGCCCTATATCTTTGTTCTCTGTTTCAGTTACAGGGTCTCATGAAGGCGCTTATCCAGTCATGCGCCATTCTGCCTCTTTCCATTTATTGTGCTGTAAACAAACTAATTGTTCTAACTATACTGTAGTCACCATTAAGCACACTGTTTTTTCTGTCCACTATCTGTATCTACCTCTGTGCGGTGGAAGTTAGAGCCTATCTGGGAAGCATTGCAACTGAATATTTAACGTAATGACATTTTTGCATTTTTGTCAGAAAAAAAGTTTGGCTGTTGAGATGAAGGATCAGTATTTACTTATCAGTTTCTGTGCTTTTTGCATTAAAATCCACAAACAAAATGTGCCATGGATGCCACAGACTTAGCTAACTCATGTGCAGCAATGCTGTAGTGGAATGAGACTGATATGAAATGGACACCTTCACTATAAAAATTCCTGTAACAGAATAATAGTCTATTCATAAAAGTGTGTGACAAAAATATCAGTGTTTATTTTTAGCTTTAAGTTTACCTTAATTATTATTATTTAAATGATCAATTTTAAATATTTTACAGATTCCCATAATCTTAAATGATTCTTCCATGGGTGCTAATGGTCTCATTCACGGGCACAAACCCCTTTCCAAACCCCCATACTTTGCGCCAGAGCTAACTGTGTCTGTTTTATCAGACTATGCTTTACACAGACATCGATACAGTCTCCAAGTAGGCCCGTAGCACAGATGTAGCCACATGAAATGTACAGGCCATAGCCTTGCTCTTGCTAGTTTGTATTTTACATCCTTCACTGCACCACTCAGTAAATTGCTTTTGGGCACCATTTGGGTCTGGCACAGTTTAATGCAGATTCTAAGTCTTTCTCACTCTGTCCTACTGGACTAAATAGACACCACAATACTGCCCATAAGTATATTTTCATCATACACACAAGAGAGGAAGTTTATTATGTTTAATTTGATGGTGCAGACCTATAAATACCTGGGAGTGCAGCTGGATGATAAATTAGACTGGACTGCCAATACTGATGCTCTGTGTAAGAAAGGACAGAGCCGGTTATACTTCCTTAGAAGGCTGGCGTCCTTCAACATCTGCAATAAGATGCTGCAGATGTTCTATCAGACGGTTGTGGCGAGCGCCCTCTTCTACGGGGTGGTGTGCTGGGGAGGCAGCATTAAGAAGAAAGACGCCTCACGCCTGGACAAACTGGTGAGGAAGGCAGGCTCTATTGTTGGCATGGAGCTGGACAGTTTGACATCTGTCGCAGAGCGACGGGCGCTCAGCAGGCTCCTATCAATTATGGAAAATCCACTGCATCCACTAAACAGTGTCATCTCTAGACAGAAGAGTAGCTTCAGCGACAGACTGCTGTCACTGTCCCGCTCCACTGACAGACTGAGATCGTTCCTCCCCCAAACTATGCGACTCTTCAATTCCACCCGGGGGGGTAAACGTTAACATTATATAAAGTTATTGTCTGTTTTTACCTGCATTATTATCAATCTTTAATTTAATATTGTTTTTTGTATCAGTAAGGTGCTGCTGGAGTATGTGAATTTCCCCTTGGGATTAATAAAGTATCTATCTATCTATCTATCTATCTATCTATCTATCTATCTATCTATCTATCTATCTATCTATCTATCTATCTATCTATCTATCTATCTAATCATGCACATTTTAACTAGATCATTTTATATCAATAATAACTAACAGTGTGCAATCAACACCTCTGCAAAAATGATTAAAATTTAAACTTATTAAGACTATAGCCATCTTGCACAAACACTTTTCTCCATCCTCCATTCTGACAACAGTACAGGATGATTAGCACTCAAGCTATCAGATTGAAGGACGATTCTTATCCACAGGTCATAAAGCTTTTCAACAGCCACTTGTAGTGACTATTACATGATTGTTTCCATACCAAACCAGTCAAACGTTCAGACACACTTGATTGATTGTGTGTTTTTCATAATCTTAAAGACATTTTGATCTTAAATACTTGAAATTTGTTTCTGCGTCAAATGCAAGCAGTGCACTCAATGCTTATATATGAATTACTTTTGAATGCAAAAATCTTCAATTTAAAACATACTATTTGAAATACCCCAGTTTTATTTAGAAATTTAGCTAATTTTACAGTTGGAGAATTCTTAACTATATTCATTCTGTCATCTTAATTGCTGCATGGGCCTCTTTATTCTGTGAAATGTCTTTTCCTCTTTTCCTGCTTTAGTCAGGTAGTTGTGTTATGACACAGTAGCATTGGTATATATTGCCATATTTGGTAGAAACCCATTAATCCCAGAATAGCTCAATTTGGGAAAAAAAAACTGATATTTATTGTATCTTTGAGAAATTAAGGTGAATCAATGCATAAAATTTCAAGAACTTGAGGGCCACTGCAGAAGCGGCAGACCAACAGCTACCTCTGCTGCTCAAAATAAGCTAATTAGAACCATCAGCCTCAGAAATAACCAGACATATGTCAACATATTTGTCAAAGGAGACTGTGTGAATCAGGGTTGGATGGATAGGATAGTGTATGTGTGCCAGTACAATCCCCAACTTTTTAATTTTCATCTTGTAAAAACTCAACAAGTGCTGAAATGAAACCAACTCTTATGAAGACCACTACAAGAAAAGCAGACAAAGAGCTACCTCTGCTACTCAGGACAATTGGAGTCATCAGTCTCAGAAATTGCTGGAAAAAAGATTAATGACTGAATAATGTAGAGTCAGGTATGTCTGTAAGTGTGAATTACAAGAAACTGTTGTCATCCTCATGCTAAGTTCTTCTCTTGTAGCTGATATTGTCTGTGTAGGAAAAAGGAGGAACAGTACCAATGACTTATTTAGAGACAGACTGAAAATGAATCCCCTTCACCACTGTGTAGACATTAGGGTATTAGGCAATGTAACTGAGTTCTTCCTATTGGTACAGGTTCTATTTCATCCTGTTTTACAGGTGTGGATAAAGGACTTTGACATAAATGACATAAGACATGTATTGTATATACTGCTAATCACAGGGAAGGTTCAAGATCAAAATGGAAATGAAAGCATTTTATTTCACTCATTAAGTGGCGGCATTTGACTACTTTATGCACTGTCAGACATATGCGTTTAGGGGCATCTTCAAGACTCTTACTGTATGAAGACTCCAAAGCATGTGGTGGTGGTGCTGTTGGTAACCCTTTTTATCGTTTACCTCTTAAAACAGCGGCATGCAACCGGAAGAACTGTGACTTCACTTCCTGGACATGGCATTCAGTCAAGAAACCCCATCTGAGTGTGAAAGGCTCAACACACCCACAACAATTACCTTCCATAAGTGTAAAACAATATGGGCCAACATTTTTGTTTAATTCTGGGTCTTGCACCTGTGCATTGGTTTGTACTTTGTTTTAACTGTTATTGCACTATGACTTTAAGTTCTGTGTTGATGCTGGAGCAAGTACATTAAATTTCCCTGCAGGGATCAATAACCAACCAACCAATCAACCATCTATCAAAACATCTATCTGTCTAAGTTTGACAATGCAGTGTTTCTGCCTCAGGGCACTTGCTTTACTCCCACATTTGGGTGCCATCTGTATGGGACTTTCTCATGAGTTTCAATTAGACCTTAAATTTGGAACCCTGCTAGGAACCAGAAACCACCCCTAGCTGACCACAGGGCACACCCTCTTTCACAGTAACACCATTACAAATGTTTCACAGCATAAATATGTGGAAAGAAATAACAGACAAGTTAAATTAGTACATATTAAAAATGTACATCATTATATTTTAAGAAGACAGCTCATATGCTGCAACTAACAGTCTAACATACAACCAGCCATCCTTTAGATATTAATTCCAGGAGCACTTTATTCCATAACAAAGCCTAATCCAACTTGGAACAAATCCATTTATTTTCCAAACTGGCTTATCTCATTTGTTGTTAGGGGGTGCAAGAGCAAATGTTGACAGCAACAAGTATAAGAGAGGATCATTCTGTGAATGCAAAGCCAGTTCATCATCGGCTGTTCATACACTTTGAGTAGTGTGAATAAAAAATACACATTTATGGTTTGCATAGATGGACTCTTTAACTTTAACTTTCAGGAAAATCTAAAGCCATGTATAATTAAAACATAAACATCACAAAGAATAAACATCTTTAATTAATCATATACCATCTTTATTTGTTCTATTCAATTCATTCTCTATTTTCTAAACCCATTTAAAGGTTTTACTCTTAGGACTTTCAGAATCATTAGATACTGGAGAAATAAAAGAGTAACTTCACTAAATATATCTGTACAAAGCTCACCATATTAAAGCTGTAATCATTAATAATCAAATAATTATACTTTCATCCAAATCCCACAGGAGTAATCAAGCAAACAATTAATCCAGCACCCCTTTTAGAATGTGTGCTGAATACAAGTGTGTATAGAGGCAGCACTGCTCATTCCAGGAATTCAACGGTCTAGTAGGCCACCGTTTTGCCACAGTGAACTTTCTTTAATTTATTTAATTTATTCTTTTCGTCTTCTTCTTCTGTGAGATTCATCCTTTCGGCCCTTTTTTATGCCACTTTGCTTGTGATTGTATTTATACTTGCACAGTGCACTGTACTATGAATTCATTACCATTCTCATCCGGCACTCCATCTGGACTGATCAGTTTGTATTTATGTACAAAGCTGCAACAAATAATGTCAGGTAAATCTGCATATCTTAACATCAAATCCCATTTTCTCCAGGTTCAGAATAGCAACAAAAGAACTCTGGATGTCTTTATTTTTTTCTAGTTTCCAGTATGATCAGCATAGTGATATGATAACACTAGCTTTTTCATACAGTATGTCTAGAGTTTGATAAAAAAAAAAAGTGAATTTTAAACCTTTAGGTTAGTATTAAGTGAAACTATGCCATATATATGGAGCAGACAGATAACTGCATCCTCAACTTCAATGTTTGTCCTAGTGGGAATCTAAAGTGAATCCAGGTGGTCTACCGAAATAGGACTCATATAGTCCAGGACCCACCTCTCAAAAGTCTTCATGATGTGAGAAGTAAGTGCCACTGATCTATATCCATTAGGGTGAAGGGTTCCTTGGAACAGGAACAATGCAGAGTGTTCTCCACGGCATGTGTCTGTTTCACTTGATGTTCCCCATTTCACTTTACTACAAGATGCATGCCTTTAATAAGAGGTCCAGCTAATGTTTTGTAGCAATTGCAAACCTTTAACAGATTCCTCATAAAGACAGTGTATGTGCTTCTGTCTATTCTTAAGTCTATAGTCTATTAATCTATAGTCTAAGTCTATTCTTATTTTGCACAATTTAACATTTCAATGTGCATATGAAGGATCTTGGCCTTCTCAAAATGTTCCACCTGTGACTGAAAAGAAGGAGTTAATCTGTCATAATTCATTTTATTCCATTTATGTATCTCTCTGTGAAGCTTTTATGTTTTTTTTTCCACTAGAGTTACCACAGAACTTTTGAATTAAATGTGCACTTTAATCTATACAGGAGAACAGATACAAAACTGTAAAATATAGATAAATCCTTATTTATTTGTTAAAATATTTTTATTTTCCCACTAACAAAGTAATGGAAACTGGCCTGCGAATGTGAAGTGTACATGTTTTGCTTAACTTATTTTTCATATAATTGATTCCACTAAAACTGTTGAAACAAATATTTTGTATAAGCAAGGCTATTTTTATATTAAAAAAATTTCAATGCTATAAATTCAGCACACAAGATTGTGATGTATGTGTTACAGACTTGCACAAGAGAGAAGGAGGTAAGTCCAGATTCACCAAAACAAAAATCAGCTTTAGTGTTGTGAAGACAAGAACATTCTGAAAGCATTTATTCAGATGGGAGGTGTCACTTATAAAAGGTAGGCATGCAAACATTGTCCCTGCATTGTCTTCCTTGTCAGATTCAAAGAACAGATACCCTTCCTGAACAAGCGAGTAACAGAAAGTGAGCACACAGTCAGGTCAGCAGCTGGTTTTAAATTTTCCCCGTATCAACCATCGGGCGAGAGACACATTACGCGGCAAGCCTGTGATCTTGTAGTTGCACCGGTGGTGGATAAGCAATCCCTGCCTGTGTTAATAGTGTTTTGGCACACAGCATAGTTGGTGGGTTGTCAGGCTCTCAAAAATCTCACATTGCCCAAAGCTTTGTTCACATCGGTGTGAATGAGATCGTCTCGCAACTGGACTCCTCTAGAAACACCTGCCAGACTTGCCCAAGATTCTCCAGTAAGTCATCAATATGCGGCATTGGGTACGCAACAAACTTGGAAATCTTATTAAAGCGTCTAAAATCTAAATAAAACTGAATGGAATCATCCAGTTATGGAATCAGAACAACTAAACTGTGCCACTTGCTTTTACTGTCATGAATCACACCCAGCTCAAACATGTGCTTCACCTCATCGCATATTGCAGTCCTCGTTGCTTCTGGAATATGGTATGGGTACATCTGTACCTTAACAACAGGCCTGTTCACAGTTCTGTGTTCAGCAATTTCCATCTGGCCAGGTAAAACCAAAAAGACATCAGAGTTCCTTCTGATCAGGTACAGCAACTCCTCCTTCTGAGTGTCCATCAAATCAACACCAATAGCAACCTCAGTCTGAAAGACTGAAGCGGTAGTGGCCAGTGTCTCATTAGGATCATGACACTGTTTCAAAAGATTAAACTGTAAGATCTGCATTAGCTTTCGCCAGCCAGGAATCTTAACCTTATAGTTCATTGGGCTCAACGGTTCGTCCACTATTGTTGGACCCAGCCTTTTTGTCTGAAATTTATGTGGGTCAGACGGAATCAAAACAAGTACCTGATTGCCCTTTTTGAAATTGCAAAGTTTGCTTTTCCTGTCATAATTATGTTTTTGTGCCACCTATTACTGGTGCTCCACCAGGATAGAGGACAATTTAGAAATTTGTTCTTGGAACGTCACAACCCGATCAACAAATCTCCCCCCCATGAGTTTCATTGCAAACCCTGCACTATTATTTCTGAAAAATGTCAAAAACCCCTTGCAGCCGCCAGCCAAATAACAGTTCAAAAGGACTTAAGCCAGCAGATGCTTGAGGAGACTCCCAAATGGCGAACAGGGGAAAGGGCAATACGGTTTACCAGGAAGTTGGATCGTTATGAGCCACCCGCCAAATGATCTGTTTCAAAGTCTTGATAAATTGTTCATAAACAGTCATAAACTGTGATACTCAATTGTTTAATTGCAAGGCTCCCACATAGTTGTTTCATGACACGAGAAGTAAAAGGCATATCCTAGTCAATTAATATCTTACATGGGGTGCCGATACGAATAAACACCTCTGATAGAGCAGCCTGCATGTTAGCCTTCTGCAAAACAGCCAATTCTGAATATCTTATGCATAATCAAGTGACACTAGCATATACTAATAACCATTCTCACTCTTGGGGAGTAGACCAACAATGTCTAACCCTACTCACTTGAAAGAGACATCCAAAATAGGTATTGGGGAGAGAGGAGCCCTAGCGGGTCTATGAGAGGAAACAATTTGACAGTCGAGGCAAGCCTTACAAAACTGCTCCACATCTTTACCCATATTTAACCAATATAAGCAACCTCCAACTGTTCCAGAAATTCAAGTGAGGGATCGTCCCTGTCCTCACTGTTCAAATCAGGTTCAATCTCCAGTCTGTTTTTTCGGCCGACCTTGTCCGTGGCAAGCCCCTCTCTTTCTACTAAAGAGAGAGTTGCTTTGCAGGTGGTCAAGACCCATGGAAACAGGGAATTCCTCCTCCCAACTGAGAAAGGGCAGTGTGCAGAGACCAAAATGGCATTACAAACTTTCAAGTTCTTTCCTTTATATTTCAGCGGGAGTAGTACAGTCTCAAACCCCCTAATATCCCCATGAACACAATGAATGTTTATACGCTGCGAGGTTGCGCAGGGTATCTGCCAGAGGACATTGCGTCAGATGACGTACAGCTCACTACCAGTTAAAGTTACCCTTTTCCAAGAACTTGGCCTGAGAGCAGCAGACCATGGCCAAGCCACTTTCCAAGGACTGAGCAGGTTAGAGACTACAGTCCTCAGCAAGATGTCCAGACTGTCACAGCAAAAGCATCTGTGGTCGGTCCAGACTGCTGAATTTCCCTGATGGCGTCTTCTGTATGGGGCACTGGTCGGAGTGTCCTTCCCAGCGGCATGGGGACATGCCAGTTGTACAGGAGTCAGAGCCAGACTAGGGAAGCCCCTCTACACCCACGTGGCTTTGGCTCCTCCAATCTGTGCGTGATATCCAATAGAGTTTTGACATCGCTCCGAATTATCTCATCACAGAGGTCGTTGCTCATCCCAGACATCAAGGTGTCAATGGCAAGCTTTTCCACAATTCTTTCAAAGGTGTCCTGTCAGAACCAGCTTTGGATCAGGTTAACTAAGTTTTGCACCTGTCCCCGGATAGGGCAATCTGAATCGATTTGCCACAGCTGGCCCCTGGCCAGGCTGTTCTTAGCCATACAAAGAAGGTTTTGTTGCTTTAGGAAATCACAGTCATCAAGTCTCTCAGGAGGAAGGTTTCACTTGGCCTATAGGGTCTCCCCCAGTCAAAAAACATCAGACTAATCTTTAAAGACTTGGTGTCGTAAAACTGTTTATCTGTGCCAAGATAAATTAGAATTCTAAATATCGAGTAAACAGACATCCTGTCTATGTTATATATTTGTCTATCTAGTCTGTTTGCATCCTATCTTATATGTCAACATATATATGCAGTTATCATATTTCTACAATTCTTCTGTTTTCGTCAATAAATTCTATTATTCTGTTTCTTAAAACAATTTTACCTCAGTTACCGTGATATAAGTCTAAAGGCCGGAGATAAGGTAAAGAAAGTAGAACCCTGGCGAATTATTTGATTAATTACTAATATTATTGAAGGCAAAAATTATAATTAATTAACCAACTTAATATTCATCTTTCCATTTCCAACATTTATTGGCATCCCCCGGTGCACACAATAAATCACACTCATTCCTAGATTTATTGGTGTCCCTCTGGGTGGGTGTGTTATTGGTTATTAATTATCAGTTCCTACAAACAGTAAATACAGAAGGCAATAAAGCATAGACACAATCACGAACTTGAAACACACTATAAAACAAAAACATAATGAGGCCATCAAGGGTCTCTTTAATCCTTCTTGCCAGAAAAGGATGACAAGGCATTAATTTGAAATTCATGTAATGTAGTCCCAGTGCCCATACTGCTTGTATCTAACATAATGCAGAAACTGACAATGGATGGGTGCTGGTCAATCACCAGACACATACATGCACATTCCCACATGGAGATATACTGTATTAAAGTCATCAGTTATCCTTAAACTCATTCCAGCTGGATAAGGAAAGAAAACCCATGTACCTGAAGAAAACTCCTAAGTGTCATTAGAAAACCAACAAACTTCACAAACCTACTACGTAGGGAATCAAACCCTTTGTTCCAGGAGCTGTTAGGCTGCACACCTGTAAGGCAAAATTATAGGTTGAAGGAAAACATTATGATGTTTGTATCGTGACATGATATTAGTATACTGCCACAGATGCCAATAGTGTACAGTTGTGGCGAAAAGTTTTGAGAATGACATAAATATTAATTTTCACAAAGTTTGCGGCCTAAGTTTGTATGATGGAAATTTGCATATACTCCAGAATGTTATGAAGATTGATCAGATGATTTGCAATTAATTGCAAAGCTCCTCTTTGCCATGAAAATGAACTTAATCCCAAAAAAAACATTTCCACTGTTGTTGTGAAGAAGGCTTCAGGGCACCCAAGAAAGTCCAGCAAGCACCAAGACTGTCTCCTAAAGTTGATTCAGCTGTGGGTTTGGGGTACCACCAGTGCAGAGCTTGCCCAGGAATGGCAGCAGGTAGGTGTGAGTGCTTCTGCACGCACAGTGAGGCGGAGACTTTTGGAGGATGGCCTGGTGTCAAGAAGGGCAGCAAAGAAGCCACTTTTCTCCAAGAAAAACATCAGGGACAGACTGATATTCTGCAAAAGGTACAGGGATTGGACTGCTGAGGACTGGGGTAAGGTCGTTTTCTTTGATGAATCCCACTTTTGATTGTTTGGGGCATCCGGAAAAAAGACTGTCCAGAGAAGAAAAGGTGAGTGCTACCATCAGTCCTGTGTCATGCCAACAGTAAAGCATCCTGAGACCATTCATGTGTGGGGTTGCTTCTCAGCCAAGGGAGTTGGCTCACTTACAATTTAGCAAAACAGCCATGAATAAAGAATGGTACCAAAACATTCTCCGAGAGCAACTTCTACCAACCATCCAAGAACAGTTTGGTGACGAACAATGCCTTTTCCAGCATGATGGAGCACCGTGCCATAAGGCAAAAGTAATAACTAAGTGGCTCAGGGAACAAAACATCAAAATTTTGGGCCCATGGCCAGGAAACTCCTCAGACCTTAATCCCATTGAGAACTTGTGGTCAATCCTCAAGAGGTGTGTGGACAAACAAAACCCCACCAATTCTGACAAACTCCAAGTATTGATTATGCAAGAATGGGCTGCCATCAGTCAGGATTTGGCCCAAAGGTTGATTGACAGCATGTCAGGGTGAACTGCAGAGGTCTTGAAAAAGAAGGGCCAACACTTCACAAATGAACTCTTTGCATAAACTTAATGTAATTGTCAATAAAAGCCTTTGAAACTTATGAAATGCTTATAATTATACTTCAGTATACCATAGAAACATCTGACAACAAGATCTAAAAACACTGAAGCAGCAAACTTTGTGAATACCAATAGTTGTGTCATTTTCAAAATCTTTGTCCATGACTGTCTGTATATTTAAAAATCCATACTGTACCCTAATTACCCACTGTCATCTTGCTGTCACTTCTAGTTGGACGCATATCCTGAAGAGTGCTACATTTTTTCCTTCCATCTTGAACCACCTTTACTAGCCTTCCGGTCTACTCCCTTGTCAGACCCACAGTCCCAATGTGTTAAAATTATCAGTACTCTTGATTCTAATGTTTCTACCTATTTATAATGATACATTTACAATGATTCAACCTTATGCTTTAAATTTCAGGGTGGCTGTCTTCTGTTTGATTGTCTGAGCAAAAATCCATGTTTACTCAATGCACAGCAGTGGAAAATCATTGGAAGGTCAAGCAGGTGCATTTCTGTAAGCATTTCTTTGAAGATGAAAGGCTGTACCATCCAAGTAAAGCTGCAGGCTGGCTATTGTAAATACTAGATTATAAATATTTTGTAAGTAGACAACACAGCAATTGCATTAAAGCAGACAAAAAACCTTGTCCTATCAATATCGATAGAACACGGCACTTAGATAAAGTAAAGCTGCTTTCATGTTTCTTCATCTTTAATGAGATCACAGCTATACAATGTGAATGTCATTCTCAGCCAAGTCTGACACAAGCTTCTCAAACAGCTGCCATACATAGCCTTGGACACAGACACAACACTGAGGCTGAGATTGGCCTTAGCTTTGTTTTGGCTGTACATTAATATGAGACTAGTCTTCCTGCTTTGACTTATCAGCACGAGCCATCTGAAATGCTGATGAATATTTCTTTAGGAGTAATTTATAATTGGCATACATTGCCTGGAAATACCTGGTCACTGATTTTAGTTTAGCATTAAAAATAGAACTCAGGCTGAACATGTTCATTAGTATCTCCAAACATTTTTACCGGGTGCTAGTGATTGCCGTTAAGCTTAGAAACTGGGTTAGTTAACAACATTCGAAAAATTGATAAAATGAGAATTATAACAAGACGATAATCAGGTGAAATTTCATACTGTAGATCAAGCCATCAGTTTGTTTTGAGTAGGAGATTATGGGTTAAAGACAAGCATTTGAAAGTGCACAGACATATGGCTTATGTGAAAGCCTGGGGAAACTTTTATTTCGCCAATGTATAGAGAAGCCATTTCTTACATGGTGATTTAATCAAATTCAGGGTACAACTTTAAGCGTGCCATATATTTAACAACACCTGGAGAATCATTAAAATAAATGAACTGAGAAAAAAATGGGAAGTGTTTAGTATAGTCTTTCATGGAGCAATTAGCAGAATGAATTTAGTTCAAAGAAAGAGCTGATCTATATAAGGCATATGACATAAAAATGTTTTAAATATTTCTCTCTGCCATATCTCTATTTTATAAAACTCTGGAAGGTTCAGTAGTGGTCCTACTTGATAAATGATGGAAATCCCTGGGCAACCTCCAGCTAGGCCTCCTCTGCATTGCTAGCATTCTCTAAAATGAAGGCACAATGATCCTTGTTATCTTGCTAGTGCTTGATGACAGACAGCAGTTTAAGAAAGCATTAATCTAGTCATAATTACTACTCAGTAAAACCCATGCTGCCCTAAAAATAGAAAAACATGCCACTCTGTGATACTGATTCTTAATATGAGAAATTGTAATGTTTCTGAAATTCTCTGGTAAGCAAAGACATCTCTTTGTATACCATGTGACAAAAGATCCTTCAAAAGATGACATCTGGGATACTGCCTGCTTATTGGGACACTTTATCATACAAGCTATGATATTAAAAGTCTGCTGCCATTATTTTTAGCCATATTTTATTTAGAACTGTTATATTATGATACCTATTACTACTCCTAGGGTTATGAAATAGTAACTATGCTCTTTTAAAATTAACACGAATTAAAAAGCTAAGGAATTAAAAAAAAAACAGGATATCATTCTAAAACCAGCCCAATCCAACTTGGGGTTCAGGGAGAGCCAGCAACGACAGCACTGAACCTAAGGAAGGAAACACCACTGGACAAGTCCGTTCCTTGGGTCACTCATGCCCACACCCACCTAACTTTTAGGTTGTCAATAAACCAAACCTGCACATGTTTGGGGATGTAGAAGGAAAACCAAAGTCAGTCAGTCAGTCATTCGCCATCCCGCTAGTACCTACACTGCACACAGGAGAGAACGCATAAACTCCACATCAACAGCAATCTGGTACAGGAGGCTACCTAGGATGATGGATCTATGAGGCACCAGAACTACCTACTGTGCCACCATGCCACATACATGAAAAATGATAAGGGGAAATACAATTGGTTAGTTTTCAAGCTAGTTCTATAAGTATGAATCAACATACTTAAAGTAAAGAAAGTGGTACCGATTTTCAGTAGTATTGATGAAGAGCAAACAGTTTTCATTTAATGATTGGAATCCAAAGGTGTAGGAATGCTTGTGTGATGAGAATACTTTGCAATATGCTTGTGGAAGAACTTCATATAAATGTGCTGGGAGTAGATGAGGGAGAAAATGTTTGACGAGCCTTCTTTAAAAGTCCCATATTCAAGCAGAATAAGTAAGTCAAGTCAGTAAAAATGCAGGTGTTGGTTTAAATTTCCATTTTCCTAATACGTGTATCCAGAAGCATTAAAGTGAGTAAAAAATGGTAACTAGTTGGTAAGCTAAAGCTTAATAATTAAATGTAAGTAGCAAACAGTGAATACAAAAATGGTGAGATAAATGTGAAATGACAAGAGGACTGGAAAAACAATAAGCTAAAAATACTTTTTAAAACCAACTCAAACTTCAAACCACTTCACACACCAAGTGGAAACATGTGCTGAGCAGTAGATGTCTTGTAAATACATCTTAAAACTGGAGGATTTAAAGGGAACAATAATTTTAATTAATATAGACATGAACATGAAGGAAGAAACGAAGAAGCAGGTAAGAACCATTTGAAAGGGACATGAAGAGGACTAAGTTACAAACATAACGGTGAATGAATATGCCTTATAAATAAATGAAAGGTGAAGATTAAATATTAGAAAGCTTTTAACAACAATAATTCGTTCAGAATAACCCTGCCCATTGACTCCTTTTCATCAAAAGTGTCCAAAAACATCAAGTATTGAGAAATTAAGAAAATAAGAAATGTTTTGATGGCAAAGAGTTAGTTGGCCAACCTACACTAGCTTGTCATTTTCCATTTACATTAGAAAATATCGAATGAAACAGGAAATTTCCCAACGTGCCACTTGGCAATTTACGTTATGTATTTATTTATGGTTCGAAGAAATAGTTACAGACATTTGTTTACCTTTAATCTGCATCTCTGTGATCTTTTAAAGGAATGGTTTTATTAAGATCACAGCTGGCATTCATCCTACTAACTCCCTTTGCAACTTTAAATGCAAATCATGTCACATCCTCATCTGTGCTTGGGTAAGATGAAAAGAATCCGCCGTTTGAGTCTTTCCCTGACACCCTGCTGTCCAAGGTAAGATTTGAGGTCTCCAAGGTGCTTCTTTCAAATACATATCTAGACTTCTTTGTGAAAAGAAATTTTTTATCTACTTTATATATTCCCAATGACTATTTCTGCCACTTGTTAAGGACTTTTCATTAAATACCTAACTTCCACTTTACTTTCTTCACAGTTTAAACATTTAAGTCACTTGTCCACAGGTTTGTAAGGTTGAAATGGAAAGCTTTTGAACATCCTTTGATATTAAGAGAAGTTTAAAAAAAGAATGACTTGAGAAAGAAATATTAAAAGGAAATAGACCAGGAGCACCACCAAGAGCACCGTCCATTGAAGAATCTTCTATCTTACTAAACCACAGTTAATATATGCACGGCGGATGCACCAAGGTGCATGCGCACTGCGGCCTTGGCGCCCGCCCCAGAGTCCAGAGTCAAACGCAGCGGCTTTCCAAAACGCGGCGGCTTCTCAGAGTCAGTAGGTGGCGCCCGAACAACACAACCTCTGAGCGCCCAAACAACACCACCTGTAAACTAGACTCGTGGCAGCGCCCGCCCCAGAGTCAAATGCAGCAACTTCCCAAAACGCGGCGGCTTCCCAGAGTCAGTAGGTGGCGCCCAAATAACACAACGTAATGCGCCGTGGCGCCCGCCCCAGAGTCAAACGCAGCGGCTTCCCAAAACGCAGCGGCTTCCCAGAGTCAGTAGGTGGCGCCCAAATAACAAAACATAATGCGCCGTGGCGCCCGCCCCAGAGTCAAATGCAGCGGCTTTTCAAAACGCAGCAGCTTCCCAGAGTCAGTAGGTGGCGCCCAAACACAACAACCTGTGAGCTACACTTGCTCTAATCCACTGTGCCAGTAATATAGATCACATAACGGTCACAGACTCTAACCCAGCAGCTTCCCAGACTCAGTGGCTGGCACACGGACACCACAACCTGTGAACTAAACTTGCTGCGCTCCACTCTGCCAGCAGTCGGTGTCAGCAAAGGCAAAGGAATCACGTCTCCACAAAATGAAACCGCTTTAGTACAGATATGCTTATTTAATTAAATGACATTTCCCCAGACGCACCCACCCTCCATGATATGTCATCCATCCAGATATCGGACGGAACAGAAACTGATTGCCATTCTTGGATTTCCGATTCACTAGCGAATCACGGGCTTACTTGTATACAAAGAAGCAAATCATTTGCTGACAATAAGCACTGAGCCAAAGAAACACAGAACAGAGCAGTAAGTAATTTAAATTTAACTTGTGTGGCCACAACCATTATTTGGCCTAGGTGCCAGCTGGATTGAAGGACTGGGGGAGAGAGCATCTGCGAGGACAGCCCTCCTGGGGAGCTGTGGCACCATGGATTCCCTCAGAGCATGCTGGGAGTTGGAGTTTGGTGAAGCCCTGCTGGGATTCCTGGGGGGCGCCAGGGGGTGCTGCAGAGCCTTACCTTGAACTTCCACCACACCTGAGAGGGACTCCATGTTATGCTAATGAGCCACCTGGAGCACTCCCAGGAGCAACATAAAAGGGACCGCCTCACGCCATTCAGGGAGCCAGAGTCAGGAGGAGATGGATGAAGCTTGCTGGGAGAGGAGAGGAGTGGAGACGGAGGAAGACAGAAATGAAAAGAAGAAAAGAACTGTGCTTTGATGCTTATTTGTATTGTGCTGCTGTGGGTAGCAAGAGAAAAGCGCTTCCCCATGGAAATAAAAGTGTGTTGCGTACTGCACTTGTGTCTCTGCCTGTCTGTGTCGGGTTAGTGCGGCTGTACGCACCCTGGTGGTACAACACCAATTACCATTTAAAAGACATAACATATGAAAACATTCTCAGAACCATTTAAGCCAATTAAGTCAAGAACTATCTTAGTCAGAGCACCAGTCTTTTGGGGGGGGGGGGGGGGTTTGGCTCTGATGCACACATCCGTGGGTCCAATTTAGACCAATTTAGCCAGTTAACCTGTATATCTGTGGAAGAGTATGCAGAGGAAAACCCATGCAGACATGGGGAGAAAGTGAAGACAACACATAGACAGTGACCAGGCAGGGTGATGGGTCTGTGAGAAAAGTCAAAATGTTTAAACCACAAAATACTAATTATCAGATATATATAAAAGACCATAACAACAACAGAAATATCAAGTATCTTTATATTGTAATGTACAATTATTTACATCTAAACACATATTTTTTAGATCATAAAAAACAATTCAAATGCATTCTACTAAACTGCAATGAGACTATTCAAATTAGTGAAATCTGAATTTCTTCAAATTAAAGAAAAAGAGTGACAAACTTTGTGTTCTTCTTTCAATATACAAAACTGACAATGCAGTAATAGTGTGAGAGCTCCCAATCAGCAGGCAACATGTCAATTCACGCAGTAGTTAATTTACACACTGGAAGGCACATTTTGGGGGCTAATTTTCTGTATAACGTATTGTGGAACACCAGCAGTGACACATCTATAAAGAAATGTCATCCGACTGCTCAAGTTAAGTCAACACAAATGGTTCAAACAGTGTTTTACCTTCAAAAATCAATGGGAAGTGGAACATTGCACTACCAGTCTCATTTAAATACTTGGAAGTAGCCTAACTGGAATTTCAGCAATAAAAACAGCCCTCGGACAGATCTCAAAAATAAAAGAATATGCCAGGAAAAACAAAACCATACTGAAATAAATTGGATGATAATAATCAAACCCTATTTCAGTTCATTCAAAACTGAGTAATCCAGAGTGCATTACCTCACAGTGTCTGCAGTTTCATAAAGAATTCAATGAAATCAGAACATTATCCTAGTCAAACACAGTTTTATTTTTTCTTAATTGCCGATTCACTCAGTATTTTTCCATTACAGGATCATAGGTTACTGAAACTTATCCTAGCAGCACCAGGCAAAAAGCAGGAAAGAACACTAAAGGGGATACTAGACCCTTGTGAGAGAAAATCTCACACACACGCATGTCCACTTTTCAATTAAGAGTTGCCAGCAGTCATCATTAATAATTCCAATGTGTATTTGTGCTCACAAACTTCAGTTCTCTATTTTGATACCAACATCTTAATTAACTATTATTAATCATTTTCTTTTTAAGGCTTTTTGGAGCAATGCTCACTGGGAAAGATATTCTACACCATTTTTTTACCGTTTATTTGGTCTCAGTGATACAAAGCAAAATGGTTATTCACCTTTTTTCCTTTGGTGACAATTGGGCTTGTTTATATGGTATAAATGCTTTTTTCACTACTTCATCATACTTAAAAAAAATCACTTACTGTACGAATCACACTGAAATTTCAAATTGATTTAATATATGAATCCATGTATGATTCTACCAAAATGATATTCCATATCCTGCTCTCTAGTATAAAGGGTAATCAAAAAAGATTTTTGCAGTTTCAGACCTCTGGATCTTTTTACGTATGGAAAAATTCACTAATATTATTTTCAAATTGTGCAGAAGATCTCAGCATTAATAATTCTTAATGGATGCTCTGGCCAGGTGAATCACAATCTAGTGTGGCAAATGAAAAACTCTGAACATACAGAAGGTGCTGAAAACAGCTCACACTATTAATGGAAAAGGACGTTCATCACTGAGCATATTTACAAAGTCCACTGCACAGTTATGGACAGGCAGTCCCCTCGATCATAAGTTTTTTTTCCATCTCCTACCTTATGGCAACCAGAAAGGAGTTTATTAGGCCACATTTTCAAAACGCTTGAGAAACGCACTTTACTTACGATGGCTAAATGAAACTGTATAATAAGCCATTCTGTATTAATTGATTAATTATAATTATACAAACATTTATAGCTAAAAGTCTGTTTAATGTTTCATAATGTTGTAATGATGTTAATATTTTACTACTAGTGCATGTTTTTGTTTTGTTTGTTTTTTCAATGAGATGTAACATGAAAGTAAGAACTTCTATTGTAAATATGCTAATAAATTTAAACTTGGTTAAACTAAATTATTTATACCTTTACAGCCATTTTCAGTTGTAGACCTTTCAGTTCATGTGCACTTTTATCAATGTGCATTGATTTATTTATTTATTTTTTGAAAGAAAATACAGACAAATTACTTTGAAAGAGACTCATGTTTTTACTGAAACTAAATAATTGTTTGCAAAGCTACAAAAAGGATTTATTAGAGTATGAAATTAAATTCTAAATTCTTCTTCATATTCTGCTAGCTTAATTTTGTTTTATATTTAAATTACCTGAATGTGGATAGCTATAAAATCCAGAAATTATAGAAATCATTTTAGAAAGTTATATGGGGTTGCCACAACAGATCATCTTCCTCCATATCTTTCTGTCCTCTGTATCTTGTTCTGTTACACCCATCACCTGCATGTCCTCTCTCACCACATCCATAAATCTTCTCTTAGGCCTTCCTCTTTTTCTCTTCCCTGGCAGCTCTATCCTTAGCATCCTTTTCCCAATATACCCAGCATCTCTCCTCTGCACATGTCCAAACCAACGCAATCTCGCCTCTCTGACTTTGTCTCCCAACCGTCCAACCTGAGCTGACCCTCTAATGTACTCATTTCTAATCCTATCCATCCTCATCACACCCAGTGCAAACCTTAGCATCTTTAACTCTGCTACCTCCAGCTCTGTCTCCTGCTTTCTGGTCAGTGCCACCGTCTCCAACCCATATAACATAGCTGGTCTCACTACTGTCCTGTAGACCTTCCCTTTCACTCTTGCTGATACCCGTCTGTCACAAATCACTCCTGACACTCTTCTCCACCCATTCCACCCAGCCTGCACTCTCTTTTTCACCTCTCTTCCACACTCCCCATTACTCTGTACTGTTCATCCCAAGTATTTAAACTCATTCACCTTCGCCAACTCTACTCCCTGCATCCTCACCATTCCACTGACCTCCCTCTCATTTACACACATGTATTCTGTCTTGTTCCTACTGACCTTCATTCCTCTCCGCTCTAGAGAATTGTATTCTCCCTATATTCCTCCCTCCTCCATAGGAGTTATTTATTTTGTAAATCTTTTTGTATGTTTTGGCCATTCTAGCATTATTTTGAGTGACAGATAAGGTACTATAGCACCTCCTCATTATGATCCCACCTGACTGTTGGAAGCTCAAGCCTATGCTACGAGAACTGGGTTTATAGGAATTTTAAACGTTGTATAGTATTTTATATGCATACTAGTATATATATATATATATATATATATATATATATATATATATATATATATATATATATATAAATAATGTATGGCACTTTGGGCCTGTTTAATGAAAAACACAATATAAGAATGCAATGATTTGAATTAAATTTTAAACTGTTAGCAAAAAGAAGACCGTGAAAAACAAAATATAACTTCTGCGTTGAATGATCTTGAATATTTAATACAGTAAAAGTGATTTGCCTCTTAAGATGCATCATTCTGAAGTAGAAAAACACTTCTGTTTATATGTTTTTCTCTGCCAAATTCCTTAATATTTAAACACTGTGATATCCTTTTGAAGTTCTGGAAAAACAGAAGCACCTCATGGCATATACAGTAGGTAGCTCCAATAATAGAAAGCACAGTAAACGAGAGTAATATTTTGGTTTACAGTAAAGAAATTGTGCATTGTAAACATCAATAGTATCAATAAGTTAAGTCTTGGCAGATATCTAAAGAATGAGTAATGTTCATTTTCCAAACTGCAAGTGCTGCAAAATTAACACCCACTCTGTTGTATAGCCATTACTTCCTCATAAATATTTATTCTCCAGCTTGCCTCTACCTCACGCATACTTTTCCTGGAGAAACTGCAGAACTGGATGAACACACGTTCCATAGCACTTAATGACCATTAAACAATCTGAGCCCTTGATTGCTAGAAAGCTAATGTTTTCACTAATGTGTGGCATAAATCCAATCTGAAATACAGTCAAGTAGGTAACTACAGCAAAGAATTGGAGCTGCACGCAAAAACATGCCATACTGCAAGTAGTGGGGTCTATTCGCAAATGCCCTGTGTTTTCATAAAAATGTTGAAGGTCTGAAGCACTATGTGATGTTTCAGAAATATATTTCACCTATCACTTAAAGTTGCATTTATCTTCTGCTTTTTGGAATAGTCTTTATTTCAGGTTGAGCCCTTACTGTTTAGAGGCCTGTAGGTTTGACGTG
This sequence comes from Erpetoichthys calabaricus, assembly GCF_900747795.2. Taxonomy (NCBI): domain Eukaryota; kingdom Metazoa; phylum Chordata; class Cladistia; order Polypteriformes; family Polypteridae; genus Erpetoichthys; species Erpetoichthys calabaricus. Next base: position 131,666,506 of record NC_041400.2, on the reverse strand, counting down.
GCATCCAGCTACAACACACTTCATCTTTTCTACTCTTTAAAGAGTTACTTCAGCTTGTTTTCCCTTATCATGCAAGTTTTACCATTCAAATTTTCTTTTTCAGCTTTGTTTATTTTCATTGGAGATGTCTCAGACTAGAATAGCAACTACATTGCATTGTAGTTAAAACTACCTAATCTATACCTCTGTTCACGATCAAAATATAACAAAACAACAACATTCACACACATTGCACTATGAATCTATACAAACTGCTGCAATCCATGTTTTAACAAAAACAAGAGTTTATTCCAAAACTGTAATGGCATTGGCTCTATGACTATAAACTCAACTCTTCCCTAATTCTCTTTCTGCTCTACCTATTATTTCAAAACTTCCTCTGTTCTTCTTCATGCTTTCGTTCCAGCTGTCCAGCTGTGTGTCCTATTCTTTAAGTTCTCTTTCAATTTCAATAACAATGCAAAGATTATTAGTTTCCATGAACTTCCACATCACATCTTTACATTCTGTCTGATCATCGCTTACTTTACAATCAGAAACAGCTATGAATTTAAAAGAAATCCCTGGTGAAGTTCCTCACCTTTACCCCAAAACTTCCATTCTCCCCATCTACCATTTAACACTGTTTAACTACAAAAGCAAAAATGACACCCTGTAATCTTTGTCAGAGTATAATGTGCAAATACTTTAAAGTTTCTTAAGACTTCTTGTGTTGATGCACATGATGAAGAAGGTAACTGGATAAAGAACAGCAAGTGAACCAGCTCTATCAGCATGCCGCTATGGAACTCTTCTATCAACAGTATGGGCATTACAGTGAGAAGCTCTAGATGAAGAATAGCTACAAAACTGTAAATAACTGGTGACCTGAGAAATGCATGGGAATAAAATTATTGACAAAAGTACTGTATATCACTTGAACGCTAATGCCTCAATGGGGAGTATACCTGAAGTGTGAATTTACATTTTCATAGCACTGTGCTATAGCCAGTCGGTGGTGTTTGTTTGGAAACTAACACTGCTCTAACAAACACACTATTTTCTTTTACTTAATATTTTTATGAAAATTATCTTACTTTTATGTATATTCATTATTTGCCATGAATATAAGTTGACTATTAAAATTTAATTGCATTGCTAAATGTCTTTGGGATTTGTTTTGTCTCCTAGGTGTGGTAGTAAAGTGACACTGTATGTTGCCCATTTAGATGTATCCAATGTTGAAGGCAATCTAAATAAGTATTTACTCTTTAAAGAGAGTGGGCAGAAATTATGTTTAAAATAACAAGGCAAAATGTTTATCAAAAAATGGTGGGGGGGGGGGGTGAGGTCAGTAAACATGTTAGTGAATACTTTTAATAAGTGCACTAAGTGCAAAACTAAACTACAAGGAAATACTAAATTGATTGGTCTAAATTCATAATTTAATTATGTTCTCAAAAGAAACTTTGATGTTCATTTAGCTTTGCCTGTTAACAACTTCTTTATATGGAGTTTGCCCTTAAAACGTGTTGCCACCATCATGTCACACTCTAATGCATATTTGCTTTCCAAAAATGGCCTTGTATCTGGAATAGCTGAGAAGAACAAAGAAGGAGGTGCCATAATTGATAAACAGTGCCCCAAAAACAATGCATAAAACAGTGTTTAGGCAGAAGACACATTCATTTTATTAACAACAAACTTACATCAAATAAAGAAGACGAAGAACAAAAAAGAATCATTGAAAAAGCAAGAAAAAGATGACCGAAGGAGCCAAAAAACATCCCATTAAATAAACTGATGGCTAAATTTACACCCATCAAGTAACTCAGAATGACCGACCTAATCAGTATCCTCCTTTTTCCTAGAAGGAGAGGATGCTTCCATACAAACAGCAATCAAGGCACTTGCTTTACTGAATCAATGATCTTGATTCAAGATGTCTTGGCATATTGATTTGTTCATTTGAACTACAAGAATAAGTTGTTCAAAAAATGGAAAACCACTTAAGTAATGATTTGTAAAGCTTTGGGATGCAGTGTAATACAGCCATTGAATTATCTGATCTCACTTGTTTCGAATAGTGGACAAAATCATCTGGTATTCTAATTTACACATCATGTTTAAACTCTACAATGTAGCCAACTGAAATGCTGCTTACTGTTTACACGTCAAACTCTAACAGGCTGATTCAGTTCAGAGCCACAGATTCTACCTAATCAATCTGAACTGGGTGCAAAGCAGGACTCAGTCCTAGATTCTGTGGTCAGTTCATTGCAGGACCCAAACACTCAAATATCAACACCTAAAATTACATGTGGCCAATTTAGAAAAGCCAGTTAACCTATTATGTATGTATTTATGATGTAGGAGAAAAAACAGGATACATAAAGAAAAGCTATGCAGGTATGGGGAAAATATGCAAACTACACACAAGCAATAACAGGGTCCAGACCTGTTCTCTTGCTATGAGGCCATTGTTCCATCATTCCCCCATTGCAGACTAAAAAAACAGATTTATTATTCAGCAAATGCTCACTGTATAGATGGTAAAATCACAAGTGACACATGTAACTGTAAAGGTTCAGAACTGAGAAGAAACGAGGATCTACCATTATGCACATTTGTACACATTTCTTGATCCTGATTTGTACTTATTGATACTATTGGTAACTACTTTATTCTGCTATTTTTTTATATTGTGTGTTTTGTTTATATATATATATATATATATATATATACAGTATGTGCACCATCCTACCAAAACCAATTCCTAATACAATTAGGTGTACCTGGTCAACAAGGTGGTTTTGATTCCGTTTCTTTACTGCACTACATGACTGGTGGTTTTCACAACTGAGTAATTTAGAAATAGAAGTTCAAAGTACAAATCAGAGCAACATGTGCTGTTCATATGAAACAAATGACCTCTTGACTTCTGTTGCTCACACCAATAAATATGCACAGCTGGCTTTCAGTTCTGTACCTTCACTTAATTCTCTTTTACATGATCCTGCAACATAGCAGTCATGGCAAAATGCTATAAATCATCTCATCATTTCTCTTACCCAGTAAATATTACATGTTTAAATAAAAATATCTGTCACACCAACGGGATTTAAAATTTTAATATGATAATTGGCAATTATTAAATTTTAAAGACATAAAAGCTTAGCTTTGTAACATGTTGCATGTTTCTTGCATATCGTGCTGTATGTCATATATAAAAAATGATTCCTGTCAACTGCCTGATGGCATGGAAAATGGAAGTCTACATTAATAAAGATACTAGAAATCATTGGAATTCAACTAAAATAAATACATTTTGTGAGCTCTGTGCTTCCAAGTTACACCAATGCATTTTGGGAAATGTAAGGATTTTCAGGATAACCCACACCTTCAGAAGATTGTTGGTGACTATAATTTAGTCCTGTGGATTTGTACATGTTTAGCCCAGTGTTTGCTAACAGCGTCTTGACATTTACGTAAATAGCCATCTTTTTTAGTCATCAAACATTGTAAATCAAAAAGAAGGAAACTTAGCAAATATAAACTGTACTTAATAGGCATTTCCGTTGATGAACCAGATAATGTTTTCAATCTTGAATATGGAGTCTGTTGTAGAGAGTGACACAAACTTTTTAATTAAAGCCTCACACCTCCAGTATTTTGGGCATGGTTAATGAAGTATTTGCATAGTCCCTTTGGATCTGCATATGTACTTCAACCACCACCCACATTCCTAAAGCTGGCTAGCAACTCTACATATGCCCTCTATGAATGACTGCGTGCATGAACACACATCTAATCCAAAACTGGTTCTTGCTTTGCAACCAATATTGCCAGCCAGGATCCTTTACTAGAATAAGTGGGTTTGGAAAAAAAATATAATATAATATAATATATATAAGACTAGAGTCAGTGTTGACTTTAACTTTGTCCAAGTGTCTGTTCTGTGTTAGACTGGCACCTTGTTGAGGCCTGAAACTTGCCTTGTGCTCATTGTAACCAGGACAGGCACCACTCCCAGCCCTAAACTGGATTAAGTAGGTTTGAGAATATATTGGATATATGAATGAACTGATGTAATCTGTTGTTGAAATGAATAACAAAGCTTTGCAATAATCCACTGGAATTTCAGATTGTGAAAAACCTCAAAAATAAGAAATGAAAGAACACTGCTGAACATAAGTCATCTGGTAAGCAAAACAATTTCATGAATATTCAACAGTAAATTGACATGCATGTACAGTGGATTCAGAAAGTAGTCAATTGTGTTATAGTCATAGTGTTGTATATTTAATGTTAAATAGATAAATTTGCCATTTTGCAAATCAATTTACATTAAATAAGCCATAATGACAAATTGGGAACATGTTTTCAGAAAGGTCTGCAAATTCATTAAAAATCAAAAACTGAAATTTCTTGTTCTTGTAACCATTTGCACCCTTAATACAGTACTTTGTAGAAGCCCCTTTGGCAGCCTTGAGTCTTCTTAGATAAGTCTCTAGTCTTCAACTCTGTTAGATTAGATGGGAAGTATCTGTAAACTGCCATCTTCAGGTCTCTCCACAGATGTTCTATGGGGTTTAAGTCTGGGTTTTGGCTGGGCCACTCAAGGACAGTCAGGAAACTTGTCCTGAAGCCACTTCAGTGTCATCTTGGCTGTATGCTTCAAGTCATTGTCATGCTGAAAGGTGAGCCATCACCACTGTCTGAGACTGTGTGGACACTGGAGAAGGTTTTCTTCAAGGACCTCTCTGTATTTGGCTGTGTTCATCATCCCCACAATTCTGATCTGTATCATTGTCCCTGCTGCTGAGAAGTACCTCCATAGCATGATGCTGCCACCACCATGCTTAACCAAAGGGATGGTATTAGGCAGGTGATAAGCACTGTCTGGTCTTTGCCAGGTATAGTGGTTGGAGTCCTGCACAATGTTTTTGACTTATTAGACCAGAGCAGTAGTTAGCAACTCCACAAGAGTTCAAAGGACTGATTGATGGAGTGCTGCTGTTATGATTGTCCTTCTGACAGGTTCTCCAATCTCAGAAGCTTTACCAGAGTGACTATTAGTTTCTTGGTCTCCTATCTAACAAAGTCCGTTCTTGCCCGGTTACTCAGTTTGGCCAAACAACTAACTCTAAGAAGAGTTCTGTTGGCTCCAAACTTCTTCCATTTAATAATGATGGAGGCCACTGTGCTCCTGGGAATACTCGGAGGTTAAGAAATGCTTTTATACCCTTGCCTTTATCTACACCTCAACACAATTTGACCACAGAATTCTACAGAGAGTTTCTTGTACTTAATGGCTTATTTTTTGCCCTGACATGTAGCATGAATGTAGCGTGAATTGAAAGTGCTTATACAGTATATACAGATGTGTGCCTTTCTAAACTATGAACTATCAATTCACTTTGCCACAGGTGGACTCCAATCAAGTTCTAAAAACATACTGTATCAGGGATAATTAAAGCAAACAGCAATGGTCTGAATACTTATATAAATGAGAGATTTCAGTTTTTGACTTTTAATAAATTTGCAAACCTTTCTGAAAATATGTTTTCACTTTGTCATTCAGCAAAAGCTGAAAATGTATTTATTTCAAATGAAATCTACAACACAATAAAGTGTGCAGAATTTGGCAGGGTCTGAATACTTTCTGAATCCACTGCATTTCCAATATGCGTACAGAATAAAACGGAGTATTGCATAGACCCCCATCTTTTTAATCCAGTGGCGGTTAACACAGTGCCGAAGCCTGTTCTGCACTACACATAAGGTGTGATCCATATCTAGATCAGATGGCCCTTCCACACAGGGTCAATTTAGAATTGAGAAATAACCTAAAACATAATTATCTTTAGCATTTGGGAGGAAAAGTGGAGCACCATGAGGAAAAGTTCACATATAGATGTGGATATCAAACTCACTGGACAGCAATAGGGGGACCAACTTGACCCCAGGACTCTGAGGCAGCAGCAGTAAATACTTTATTCAGTTAAGGTTCATCTTATCACATTTAACCAATTGAAACCCTTTCCACAAGTGTTGATATTTCCTGCACTCCTGTGCAGCATCCTAATTGGGTGTGATAAGCGCTTTGCTCAGCATGGAGTCTGAGAGATCTGATCACAAGCAAAATGTCCTTCTTTGCACAATTAAACGTTTAAGCACTCTATATGCACTGAAGTGCTACTTTCACACATAATAAGGGCTTTTAAAGACGCATTTATTTGTAGAAGAAAAAGGCTTAGAACAATGAAGCAAGATATCTTCTTTTTTAGGTTTTGTCATCACAAACAAATACACTATCTCTCTACATACAGTATATTCTAGGCCAAAATATTAGATAGATAGATAGATAGATAGATAGATAGATAGATAGATAGATAGATAGATAGATAGATAGATAGATAGATAGATAGATAGATAGATAGATAGATAGATAGATAGATAGATAGATAGATAGATAGATACTTTATTAATCCCAAGGGGAAATTCACATACTCCAGCAGCAGCATACTGATACAAAAAACAATATTAAATGAAAGAGTAATAAAAATGCAGGTAAAAACAGACAATAACTTTGTATAATGTTAACGTTTACCATTTACTACAACACAATAAAGGAATGTTTACCATTTTAGTCATTAATTCACCCCGTGAACCTGCTTAAATGACAATATTTTACTGATATTTTACGATATTTTACTATAGTTCACTGGGGGCTGGGTGCTAGTGACTATTCTAGGCAGTGTCAGGTATTAGGCAGGAGCGAACACCGGACAGCTTGCCAGTCTATCATGGGGCACATTCATACACATTGCCTTTGCACCCAATTCTGCTAGAATAGGTTCCATGCTCCAAAACTGTATTATGCAATTTCAAAATAGGATTAATACGTGAAATTACTGCTATAACCTACATTTGAATATTTTAAATGTGATTTATTAAACAAATTGATATAAAAAATCAAATCAGAGGGAGGTTCTGTCATTTAATTGGCAAAGTTATAAACTAATCGTTTGACATGCCTCAAATTAAGATATCTGGCAGTATTTTAAATGTAGTAAAGCAAAAGCAGTGAAACTAGACTGGTGAATATCCACATATTTTTCCTCTTGGGAAATATTTTTACGATTATTTTAAGATTACATAGAAGAAGGGAATGTTTAGGTCAAATAAAGATGGGAAACAGACACAAATTAAAAAAAAGTAAATGTATGTCAACCTGGAGCCTGCTGCTAAGCTACCAATTGCCAAAGAATATACTGATAGAGTTAAGAACATGGTTTCCTTTTTACTTAGCAAGATAATGAACCAGACTAGTATCCTGTCCATAGTGAATTCCTTTGTTTTCAGAACAGCATATACAGAGATCCTCTGTGGTTCCATCTAAATATGCGCAGGTACTGAAAGTGAATAGATTAATGATACTGTACAACATTAAAAATGGAACGATTACTATAAAAACCCAAATTAAAATATACTTTAAAAATGAGGAATTATGCAATACCTTGCTTGAATATTTGGCACCCTGAATTGCTCCACTTGTGTTTTTTTCTGTTACAAGATGATACAGAGCCTCCTATTTTCACAAAATGACAGGGAATAACATTTCTTGCTTTAATCATCTAAACTAAATTATCCATCCATCCATTTATTTCCTAATTTTAAGATCCTGCTCAACATTGTTTGTAAGCCAGGACCAAATCCTGGACACATGTACCTGTACATACCTGTAGTTGGATTTATTCACCAACTGTTTGGCAGCACTGTAAACAACTTTTAACATCATGTGACCGAAGACAGCAGATATTTAGGGTCATGCTGGACCTGAAAGGCAGACATATCTTCACAATATACTCAATTCAATTATCTTCAGTGTCTGCTTGATTGTGGATAATGCTGTGGTGCAGTGGTTAGTACTGACACCTCATGGATCCAGTGCTCTGTGTTTGAATCCTGTGACCATCGAGTTTATGTGTTCTTCTTGTGTCTCTATGGGTTCTGCTCCTTGTTGCAAAAAATACTTAGTAGATAAGGAAGAGTCTTGAGCCATCAATATAAATGAACACCTACTGTACATGGAGCTCTTTTATTCTAACAGAATAGCTTCCTTTCATCAGCTAGGTTCATTTACATATAATGACTATGAAGTATTTTAATTACACCAATCAGCATGCATATACATATTATATTCTAGAAACACCCCTCTGTCAATTAAGTATTATGTAATGTCCCAAAAGAGTTAATTATTAAGAGTCATTGGAAAATATCTGGTAAAAAAATGACTTCTTGTATGTAAACTGCTGTCAGAGAACAAAATATACAGTTATAGGTTATTTAAGATCTCCTTTTCTAATTTAGAAGTACTTGTACAAATGAAATTACAATATCCCAATTTAACAGGACACTTTTTTTTTCCTTATATCCTGTACTTCGGTTTTCTTCCCACATCTCCAAAGGTGTGCATTCTGCAACTGCCTATTCCAATCTGTCCCTCTATTAGTTTGAGTATTGGAATATGAGCAAGTGGTCATGAATTGGGCAGACAGCTGGCATAGAGTTGTTTCAATGCTGCACCCTGTTCTGCCAGTATGCCACTAGCCCCCTACAGCCCTGATTTGGATCAAAGAGGCTTTAGAGTGAATGTATCTGCACGATTGCTGGTTTGCAAGTGTTTAGTGTTGGTTTTCAATAAAACAATAACAACTGATTAAGTGATTAAACATCAAAAATCAAAGCCCAGATATAACAAGCATTTCAATGTAATCAATACCCCCTCATCAACAAATAAAAAGAAAAAAGGGCTGCCCTCTTATGCTCATTTACTGAGATTTATTACAATCTTCAGAATAGCTTCCTTTCATCAGATATATGGTTTAGTGCCCACATGTTCACACCTAAATTACTAGTCTCACTTATTTTTTATGTGCTAATAGGTTCCAGATATTTTTTGTCTTACTTCTAGGTGTGTGCAGTTAAACAAGAAATCAACGTTTTAGCAACCCATAGAAAAGGGACCAAAGAGTACTGTATTACTAAAACATTTACAGCAGAAGTACTGTGTAATTACTTAGACCCTTCGACTGTAAAATGATATGGCGTCTAGGGATTTGAAATGCTTTTCAAGATGTAGAGGCGCTGTCATTTTAATATTTTGTTGTTAGGTTTTTCAGGCCCGAGAAAAAAATACAGATGGACTAAACTATATATATAAAACCAGGACACATTATTTAAATGTGAAGGCTTACAAAATGAAAGTAAAGTTAGGTGTGCATCTGAAACTTAGTTATAGGGAGCACCATAAGTACTCTTTGCATTTGCTGTTTAAATGCCCTGGATGTCTAGTGATCAATGTCACCTATGACTTGAGCCATTGTATTTCTATACCCAACTTCCCAAATGTTCCAGTGAGTTCAGGGGTCACTTCACGGAATCAGTATTTACCTACTAAAGATCTCTGGGCATTGTGCAGTGAGTACAAAAACAGAGTGGATCCCATGTGCACTGCACGCAGTCTGTCGATCCTTCATTGCACTTTTCCCAACATACTTTGCCCATTTCTGGTGCTCAGTGTATTCAAATGATCAAGGAAACTGCATTCTCTAGGACCCCCAAATATTGAGGCAGTTATTTCCTGGTATGATACAAAGCATTTCAAAGCATCTAAACATCATAAGTCTCTTTTCAGGGATTTATCTTCCGATATACTGTATGTCAAATGTTTACTCATCCTTTTTGGGTCTGTGGCAACTCAAAGGTAGCATTTAGGTAGCATTAGGTGCAAGACAGGGTGGCACGGTGGCGCGGTGGGTAGCGCTGCTGCCTCGCAGTTAGGACCCGGGTTCGCTTCCCGGGTCCTCCCTGCGTGGAGTTTGCATGTTCTCCCCGTGTCTGCGTGGGTTTCCTCTGGGTACTCCGGTTTCCTCCCACAGTCCAAAGACATGCAGGTTAGGTGCATTGGCGATTCTAAATTGTCCCTAGTGTGTGCTTAGTGTGTGGGAGTATGTGTGTGCGTGCCCTGCAGTGGGCTGGCGCCCTGCCCAGGGTTTGTTTCCTGCCTTGCGCACTGTGTTGGCTGGGATTGGCTCCAACAGACCCCCGTGACCCTGTGGGTTGGTTAATGGATGGATGGATAGGTGCAAGACAACTCTAGACAGGATATCAGTTCATCACAGAGCACACGCCCATACATACAGAAACCCATGGGGTAATTTAGCATCTTTAGTTTCAGATCCATATTTCTGGATGTGGGTGTTAAACCACAGTACCCAAAAAACCTATATGTACAAAAAGAAAATGAGCAAAAGTGTGAGAACTGAACCAACATCATTGAAGTCATTGTAAGGCAGTTGCATAGCCATGCCATTCAGCATTTACCCAATAGATACGTATAATTTGTGTAAGTAAAATCTATACTTACACAAGAATCAGAAGCAGAAAATGATGTAGCATGAGAAATAGAAGAATCAATATCTAAAAGTATTTTTGTGACTGTGGCTTTAGGCAGTGCAATTAATAACATGGAACAGCCCATTGAGTCAGGGCTACACGTTTCAAACGTCAAAATAAATTAAGAACTTTATAAAAACAAATACTTGAAAATTAGTATTTGATTAGTCACTTCAGATTTTAGGGAGAGTGCACTGCTCTGTAACGAGACCCATGTTCTTTCTTGTAAATGCACAGGCAGTTACCCCTGTCAATGTTTCCATAAAACTTGGCAGCCTCCTATACGTTTAGATAGATGCCCCTTCGAAACAAGAATTTTTTCATGTCAGTCGTGTTAATAAATTTTGGAGCAAGGCAGCTGTTACTCACTAAAGCCTCTTAACTAAATCTTTCCATAACATCCTTTTCTTCAACTAGAGAGCTGTCACATTTTAACCCTTTGACAGAAAAGTCTGCTTTGTTATTCCATGAACATGACATATGGTATACTTAAAACCTTAAGGAAATTGTTAAGAAAACAACCTTCAAAAAGGTGCTGCAAATGAAGAAATGCAGTAGTAGTTGGACATAAAGCTTCAGTTTTATGTGAATACTCTATACAGTGTGTCAGAGTCACCACAGCCCTGTAAAAACATAAAAGGTGAAATACATAGAAAAAGTACAACACAAAAAGCAGCACACTGTGAAAGTTTCAAGTAATTATGGGGTTACTTCCAAGACAACTCAAATGTGGGCTTCATTTAACAATATGCAGTAGCAGGTAAATTGGAGATTCTTCCATATTTATATCTGTACTATATTCTGTATCTTCAGTTCCCACCATTACAGTTAGAGCTCATGAAATAAAATGCTGGAAACATTGATTTACCAAGCCTGGTCTTTTTAACTGTGAACAGTTAATGGTCTCTCTTTCAAACAATGAAAAATATTGGAAACAGAAAAATACCCTTTATGTTTGTTAATCTGTTGTTACTGTCAGTACATCCATTAATACACATACCTTAATTCTAAAAAACCTCCATTTCAATAATGGCCTGGAAGGCACCCTATAACATTCATTTCTTACACATTTTACAGATGTTCAGCAAGTTGGTGTTACTTTATTAATGAATCCAAAAACAAATCAAGAGAATGTTTAAGAGTAGTAGTGGCTCTGTGGCTAAGGATCTGCTACTTCGCTGTGTTCTTGAGCAAGACCCTTAACCTCAAAATTGCTCCAGGGTCATTGTACAATGGCTGACCCTGCACTCTGACGCCCCCAAAGGTCAAGCGAAAAGACAATTTCTTTTGGGGATTAACAAAGTATATCAAATCAAAAAAAAAAAAAGGAGTTTCTTTGCCAGAGTTGAATGTTACCCAATACAATGTCAATTTACAGTAGATATACTTCCAATAAAAACTGACCTTATGATTTAATAGCACCTTCACAAGTACAGTATTTACCTATACAATATTTATCTCATATGAACAAATAATGAACAATAATCTTATGTTGTGCGGCAAGCTCCTATTTATTAATGCCTCTCAAATGCACATTATAAATTCAGAGAGAGAGTACAAATGTTAGTGTATTACATTGTTATGTTATTAGACTAAGAAAACTGTCAGAGAAGTGGCTAGCTCAGAGAAACACCTCGAGGCAGTACTGACAATGGAACTGACAGCCTTGTGCTTTACAGTCCCAGAACTAGTTAGCAGCTGCCAACTATAGAACAAATAGGGTCAAAGGACATATGATTTTGTATTTTTGTGCTGAGGAGGGCATATGAGAAGCGATAAAGTTATTCTAACTACCAAAAGTGCTGCCGAAGGAGACTGTTTGCTGCATTCGTTTTTGTTTTTTTATAGTAAAGTTTTGTATGGGTGTTTGCACGTGTGTGTGAATTGGACAAGACGATTCTGATGGTACCTCATATACCCAGTAAAACTAATTTTGAGTAATTATGTATATTTGAGCAGACAGTCCCTATCACCGTTTGTCCATTCTGGTTTCTTAAGTGTTTTGTTTTCCCATCCATAATGTTTTTTCTTCTACGCATGTTCTATTTCTGTATTCTTCAAACCGAGGACTGTTTGGCAGTATTAGTGGGGTAGAATTGATTACAGTTCACTTTCTGAAACTGTAACCACATCCATTAGTTTCTGAAAGTTAACATGTTGTATGATAACGCAGACCTCTCAAACATCCACATTAATTTAGAGCATAATGAACATATTAACAGAGTAAAGCTGTAAAAAAAATAAAGCATCAACATGATTGAATAAAAACTGGTGATGTCATTTTAAAATATATACAATATACAATAGAAGTTTTAATGGCTTTTTCAGTAAAGGCACATAGCCTGTGATTGCCATTCAGCTGTTGGTCACACAATGAAACTAGAATAAATTTTGAAGAAAGAAAAGCTGCAGTACAGGACAAAAGTAAGCATTAAGGTGTTTTCTTAACAAATACATAATGAATAACCATATACAGCATGCAGAAAGTCTTAAAGTGTTATTTTTTCTTTAAAACAGACTAGATGAATGTCACATTCTTTTTTTATTATTCTATTTATGGAGAGAAAACAAAGATGTGACTATAATTGTCTTATTATTTGTGGTTTCTTCCTTAAAAAAGAACACTGCAGCTATTTTTGCAGGGCACAGCAAAACAGTTTTTAAAATGCCATCACCTTTCCTATGTTACAAGAAATATGCAAAGGTCTGACAAAGCTCTTTGCTTGAACTGTATTTTTGTTTGAACTTCAGTCACATTTTGCACATTCATTTCCTTCTCAGACACTTCAGTCAATCAAAGACAGCCCAGAAATGTGTCTGTTATGCTGTATTATTTGAATTTTGAAGGTTTTTTAAGCCCCTGTTCAAGCACCACAGAGCCTACGGTCCACATATTGAGCGATTCATTGTCATCTTTTACAAACAGGCCTTCTCTTATCTTTCTTCTGGTGCCGACAGCTTCCTTTCAGTTTCTCCAACAACATGCATACTTTTTACTGACAGGCAATTTCCTAAGCCTCAGATTTACAACCATTATATTCTGATTTGGCTAGCACCTTTAATTTAAAATCTGCCAAAAAAAATCTAATTTTGCCCATGTTTTCCTCAAAAGATGCAGTATTACTCATCTCTTCCAAGAGATAAAAGTGCAGTTTGGCATATGACAACAATGTACTGTATTTTTTTTTTCCCAAACTTCACTTTGCCAATAGCGTAAGGAATCCTTAAGGAAAATAAAAATGCCAGCTGTTTAATCCCCAGTGGCAATGATGTGTGGAAATTCCTTTAGAGGAGATGGTGTTTGGAGTAACATACAAAAACTGTTAATGGAAAAATGCAACCCAGGCAATAAGATAATATCCAAAAGAGCACTCCTCAAAATACTCTTGTTCCATAATGTTATCTTCAAAAAAAGCAATACAACAGCTAGGCATCATATTTATTAAACGATTCTCACTCAGGTTGAAACCCAGTTTCTGTTGGCTAATGTAACCAACACAACCTACACAGAAATTCTACATTGAATTTGTTCTCTCAATAAAAATAAAATAAAAACAAAACTAAAATATAATATAATAACTGTACACACCACAGGACAGGTAGAAAATGGATTGGTTAAGTGGAGCTTGAGAAATACTGGGTCATCATTACAATCAGGGAGGAGCTCAGGTGTAAAGCAAGATTGAAAGTAGAGACAGAGGAGGTTAGGCGCACTCTCTGATACAGCGCATTGCCACATCCACCACATGACAAACCAACTCAGAATCCCAGATTAGGACTCGAGTGCAGCCACCACACTAGTTCAGATGGTATGGAACCAGTATGAGGTTTTTTAAGGTGGCTGGAGTGCCAATTCTGCTGCCAACCCCCAGGTTTTTTCCCTGCAGGTTGAAAGGCCTACATGCAGGGCTGGACGCAGATTAATGTCATACCCAGAATGAAGCAATTGCAAGTTAAGGGCCTTGCTCAAGGGCCCAACGAAATACAGTCACTTTTGGCGTTGACGGGATTCAAACCGGCCACCTTCCGATTGCCAGTGCAGATTCCTAGCTTCAGAGCCACCACTCCACCCACCTAAAAGTAGAACTTCTTCAGAAATCACAACATGGCTAGAGAGCACCAGTTATGGCCTTGAAAGTAAGCTTACAGAAATGTTTAGAGTGGGGGATGTTTGCTATGGGATTTGTCTGGAAGTAAAGTCAAGCTTAGTCCTTCTTGTTTCTGTAGTAGATGACTTACCAGAGCGATGTCTTTAAACACAGAATCTTTGACTTATTGTTTAAGTAACAGTAGACAAATGTGAAATGGCATGCGTTGTTCGGTTGAATGGTACATCATCATCAAACACTTGCTCCTGACAGATTCTACATTACACAGCAACTGCACTGAGACAGATGTTATCTAGTGAATGAAATGGTGCAGAAATGTAATCCTAATTCCAATCATCATATGGTTTTCTAGGGTTACCAATTGCCACATTCAGAACCTATTTCATAATTTCACCAAGGATGGTGTGTCAGTTTGCACAGAGTTGGAGAGGTACGCTCTGGCAAAATGTGGTATGGCAGAGAAGATAAATTATTGGAAGTCTCATTTTGAGTTAATTCATTTATATTTCACTGGAGCTTTATCATGATGTCTAGAAGTGATTAGATGACCCATTAATACAGATGCAACATATATTGGTGTGAACTTTACACGGCAAGGACAGAACATTTACAGAATTACAGGCCTGTAGCATAAGATGAATGTTAAATTACCTGGTAAAAATCAGGCTCAAAGAGGTCAGAGACTGAGCACAGTCATCAAAAAATTAGTATATAAAGATAAATCAGGCCTCACACACACACGTTAACTTTAAAAAAAACCTACATGGTCTGCTCCACAATATGGATTTGACTTTTGATAACTTCTCTGGTGCAGAGTCAGCATAAAAACACTCCTTGCATCTCCCACAATGATACTCCTTAAAGATGTTAACATTTAATGCTTACTTCCAATCTAGAGTGGGTCTCATTAGCGTTTTCCATTATCTCAAATTCTGTTAGGTTTTAGCAAATGAAATAAAATGTACAGCAATTTAAGTGTCTCAGTACATAACCCTCATTCTAGTGAGGATTATTTCTCTAGTTAGGAAAAAAATTATTTTTTCACGTGTATAGCATTTACTTAAACAGTTTGAAATCTTATCTGAATATAAAATCAACCAGACTTAAATAATATCTGGTAAATAATATCTCCTGCTGACCATTTGAGACAAAGATGAACATTTGTCATACCATATTCCTGAGAACTGTTATTTTGCACACTTTCTTATTTTAGTTATCCTTATATTAGAATTAATACAAAGCTGCTCAGGGCAGCATGGTGGCGCAGTGGGTAGCGCTGCTGCCTCGCAGTTGGGAGACCTGGGGACCTGGGTTCGCTTCCCGGGTCCTCCCTGCGTGGAGTTTGCATGTTCTCCCCGTGTCTGCGTGGGTTTCCTCCGGGCGCTCCGGTTTCCTCCCACAGTCCAAAGACATGCTGGTTAGGTGGATTGGTGATTCTAAATTGGCCCTAGTGTATGCTTGGTGTGTGGGTGGGTGTGTTTGTGTGTGTCCTGCGGTGGGTAGGCAGCCTGCCCGGGATTGGTTCCTGCCTTGTGCCCTGTGTTGGCTGGGATTGGCTCCAGCAGACCCCCGTGACCCTGTGTTCGGATTCAGCTGGTTGGAAAATGGATGGATGGATGGACAAAGCTGCTCAGTTTAGCTTGTTAGCAAGCCAAATTGAGTAACACAATGGGCCACTGGTCATTTTGTTCTTCCCCTTCTTTTAGTAATGGGAAGCCGAACATTCCCTTGAAAATTTCCCAAACAGAACGGGTGGTTTACAGGGCATTGTCTCTGTTTTTGCAACAGCAGTCTTTGACATATTTACATCTTATTATTTTTCAGAGGTACATCTGAGCTTGGACTGTCATCATCATTTTTTTTTCCGTAATGCCATGATTTGCTTATTATATTAATGAATCATTTGCTTCCACCTTTTTTCATATTCTTGTCCTATAGTATTAATACTCCTGACAGAAGACCAATGATGCACTTGTCCATTCATCCATTTTCAGCCTGCCTTTGGTGTATTTAGTGAAACCAGTTACAGTTCAGGAAATGAGACAACAGTTCATCTTATTTGTGAACAGCAAGCAGCTCATCACTTCTAAAGTGGACCAATAAATAGATACAATAGGTGTGCATCGCAGTGGACCAAATTTTTTATTAGTGCAAATCTTTTCAACCAGATCTAGGGACCTGGGTTCGCTTCCCGGGTCCTCCCTGTGTGGAGTTTGCATGTTCTCCCCTTGTCTGCGTGGGTTTCCTCCGGGCGCTCCGGTTTTCTCCCTCAGTCCAAAGACATGCTGGTTAGGTGGATTGGCGATTCTAAATTGGCCCTAGTGTGTGCTTGGTGTGTGGGTGTGTTTGTGTGTGTCCTGCGGTGGGTTGGCACCCTGCCCGGGATTGGTTCCTGCCTTGTGCCCTGTGTTGGCTGGGATTGGCTCCAGCAGACCCCCGTGACCCTGTGTTTGGATTCAGCGGGTTGGAAAATGGATGGATGGATGGATCTTTTCAATGAGAGATCTGCAGTTGCAGCACTGTATGATGGCTTTGAAGTATATATATTCCATTGATTTTCCTGAAAATTTTATGAAGTTAGTTTGTCTGAAAATAAAACTATACATTATTGTGTAAAACAAGACCTATACAACATGAAAGTATCTTGTCAAATTTGGACGGACTGACAACATCATCTTAGTGTACAGTTGCGATGGTGTAACTATCCAAGATAGCAGGTGTCCATGTTGCGTGACTGCCTGGTTATCCAAGATTGCAGACTGAACATCAAAAATAAAACTCTCAACTATGAATTCTTTGTTTCTGATTTAGATATTGACAAAAACTAGGACTGATTTTTGATGTATGCTTTTTCTTCTGATCACTGAAATACCTGTCTTACTACCTCTCGTCCATCATGGAAGCACAAGCTCTTTTTACAATAACAGTATCATCTCCAGACAGAGGAGCAGCTTCAGCGACAGACTGCTGTCAATGTCCTGCTCCACTGACAGACTGAGGAGATTGTTCCTCCCCCACACTATGCAACTCTTCAGTTCCACCCGGGGGGTGGGGGGGTGGGTAAATGTTAACATTATACAAAGTTATTGTCTGTTTTACCTGCATTGTTATCACTCTTTAATTTAATCTATCTATCTATCTATCTATCTATCTATCTATCTATCTATCTATCTATCTATCTATCTATCTATCTATCTATCATTACCAAATCTCAAGTGCTAGAAAAACTTTAAATCAAAAGCAAATTAGAATTCAAAATCAAAATATCTTTCTATGTCCAGTAAATATAGTTTTATTGTTTGTTTGAGTTTCAACCTTTTGAGTCTTCAATGAGTTTTGCCAGAGTTCAGACACATGCTTAATGTAAGCCGCAATCTTGGATGTTATGGCCGTCATGACGCCAAGACCACATGGTATATATATCATATGACCATCAACCACATAGCATTAAAAAGAGTTCAGAAACATAAAATGGCATAAAAAAATCTCCATAAAATTAATCAAACACAGTAAATAATTGGTGGGCTAAAGAAATTTCTTTTAAGGATGAAAGGATGGTACAAATTAAAACAGAAGTGTCATCTGCAGTTCCACTGGCACATTGAAGGATAGAGGTGAATTGCCTTCCAGAGAACTCTCTTATGCAGCATAAGCTCTCATCTGACCAGTTCGCTTCAGTGCCACACAGTATTAAAACTCTACATGTGGGATTAAAAAACAGCAGCCTTTGTACTTTTCAATTATTCTTTTGCAGTAATTTTTCAACATTTCTATATTGGGTAAAATGTGATTATGGCAATTTTATTTTTGTTTCAAGTCTGTATTTTTGCTTTGGAAGTGTAATTATAACACATTTGAACATCCCACCTCTAACACATTTATGTTGCATTAACATGTATACACATTTATACAGATAGGAAGATTCTATCATTAGACTGGACAGCCCCGCAGAGATTCTAATATAGAATGCCCACGTTTGGGGCGGACAGCTAGTTGGCTTACGTCTCCAGAGCTATGACTGTATCTGACTTTATCTTTGACTTTCTCTCATACAATTGACAGTGGACGCCCACAGAGGTTTATCTTATCCAGACATGCTGCAGGCTGGAGTTTTTGTTGTCCTCTCCTCTGTTGTCTACTGGCCATATTTCAACAATTACCGGTAGTTAATGGAGAGATATTGTTGGTTTCCATGTTAACCAGCTTCTACTTTGCTTTCTGTATACTTTACAAAATTTGTTACTTTATGCACACTAATTGTGCTTTTATGAATTTGTAAAATTTATATTCACATTCTATACTTGCATTAACAGCATATCTGCATTTTACCGGAGAACTTGTCACAGTGCTCACAAAAATAAACTGAATTAAACTGAATACACTCACCCCCACCACCCCAAATGTTTCAGCCTTTGTAGTTTGAAAAATTAAATAATTATATTTGTGTCCTCGCATTTTTCAAATCAATCATGGTATATATTAATTTAGACAAATAAAACTGCATCTTAAAATGAAGTGTTTTTTATTTTATAAATTTTAAAAATACATTGTCTGCTCTTGCAACTTTCAATGGTGCTTAAGGGTACACAAGTTCATAAGTGATTGAAAAAGCTATAAACTTTACCAAAGATGTCCACTTTTGTTTATTTCTTCAGGATTTTATTGTGATCAAATTTGTCTTTATTACGAAATATAAGTTTTGGGTTTTACTTTGAAACACAGCAACATGAATATTAATTTTAGTTTAAGGAAGAACCATGGTGTGAATCAAGGAACTACTGTATATAATTAAATGTTTGATTGTTAATATTTTTGTTCTGTGTGGTGTATAGCCTCTTGATCAGAAAGTTCATATGGAATTAGATTTAAAGTCTTCAATACCAAATCAAATGAAAACACTTCATATTTCGGAAAATTCAGTGCTGCATGCCAACAAGCTTATGCATTTACATTATTTTGTGACATCTCTTTAAATTTTCCACAAAAGCCAAAGAAGTCTTTGTACACATAAGGAAACCAAATATCTTTTCCTAAATGTCAATGAATCTAAGATAGTTAATTACAAAATGTAAGTTTGTCTTTTTTGAGACAGGAGAGACAAAGAGACATGAGTGTATTGATTATTTTACGCTATAAACAACAGGTTAGCTCTCCTGATCAATAACTGCTTTTGTCTACACTAGCAATCGTTCTACCATTTACTGTATACATGTTTGCAAGTGCTTGACTAATTACGTCAGTTTTGTTTTTAATGTTGAAATTTTTTCTATTGAGAACAGCTTTATGAAGTAAACACCTCTACTTGCTAGTTCATATATTTCAAGTGGCACATTGCTAATATAAATCATGTAGTTTTGTTATTTAACTGAAAAATTTATGTTCCAAATGCTTTTGAATTTACTTACCAGAATTTACTTTTTTGAACTTAATTTCCCAATGGAACATATTTCTATGAACTTAAAGAGCAACATAAAATTAAAATAATTAGTCATGTGATTACTTTTCCCAGGATGTAATGAATAACGTAATCGCATTACAATTTGAACAGAGTAATTAGTAATATGGAATGGGTTACTTTCAATCAGTAACTACCACAACTCTGATAACAACAAATACTAAATATCATGTTAGTCTGTTTAATCCAATGAAATGTGTTAGCTAATCTTGAACATAAATTAAACACATTAACATAAGAGAATCATATCAATTGTACTGTACAATGATACATTACACCTATACCTACAATATGTTCATTCTGAGTTCTACCAACTTAAAGGAGCCGTGTTATGCAAGTATATCCCCAATAATTTTTTTCAAAGTGAAATCACCAAATGTAGAAAAACAAAATAATATGTACAGACCTTAGAACCGAAAAGCTGACCATTTATACAATCTGATGACAGATTTGCTTACGATTTGAAATAATCGTGTTTAACAAGTGGAAATAGAACACTGACAGGAAAAAACCTCCTTGTCTGAAATGTAGAGCAGGATCTCCTTTGCAGCTGTGACTTTTATGTTTATACTCTGCACATGATAGGTAAACCAGTTCAATAGTACAATTTAAACAAAAGTAGAAGAGACCAGCTGCTCTGTTTTTTAAGGTTACTCCATGGAGAAGTTCCTCAAAATAAGTCAGCACTGTTGCCCATTTTAATTTTTTCATGTTTGTATTTGCTTTTCACGTTAGTATTGTGGAGCATTAATTTTATGAAGAAAAAAAAGAAATGCTGCTTGTTTTTCTTTTCTTTTTTCTTCATTGTTCTGTGTGTGCAATACACCTGCTATCCATATGGAATCATCAAGTGAATTATGAAAAGGAGCGGTGTCAAACTAAAATGAAGCATCTGTTTTTAAAAATTAACTACTGGTGGCAATGGGGGATGAAGATGTGTGATTGGTTAAGACAGGTAGAGCGCGTCTCAAGGTGTTTCTGTCATTCACAAGTAAGATGGAAAACAAAATCCCATCTGCTCTGGGGTTTATTGGACAGTAAGAGCAGATTGTCTGTCTAGTTTGGGTGACTGGTGCCAAATTATTTTTCTCTACTGTCTGTGGAATTACTAACTGTTTCATGGGTGATTATGTTAAAAAAACTACCTTTCTTAATACAAAATTTTCCATTTTGATAGTAAATTCGATTACTTTGTTCACATCCCATTTTATGTCTTCCATTTTCATTTTTTGTCATGTTTATTTTGTACTATGTTACTCACTTGCAGCAAAGAATACCATATTGGCCAGGCTCAGAGTTACTATTCACTCTATATTGCATGTGCACCCTAAGCAGAAATTGGAAAGCAATATGCAAGCTGAGAGCATATGTAAACATCAAAAAGAAAGAACCCAAATATGGATTTACGTGTTGTAGGTGGCACACGGAATGGATGGTCATCCCAGCCAGAAGGCAGGAAGATCCTTTATCCAGACGGGAAGTGAACGTAAAGGGAAGGAGAATGCACCTGAACTAGGCAGCGCTAATGGATGGACGGATATCCCAAACAGAACTGATGGTTCCTTACCTGGGTGGGAAGCCCCAAATAAATGGACAGGCATCCCGACCGGACATGAGTTTAATACCTTCCCTGGCTACGATAAAAGAAGAGGACAGGGAACGACTGTCACAGAGGGATGTTTAATTCCCCAAGGCGTTAGATGGCAGCAGCCCTCCACATTGGCGCCCATTTGGGAACCAGAAAGGAATACCAGGAGTTGAAGTCCAGCAGAACAGCCCTGCAGAGGTCCATGGGTGTCGCAAGAGGGCACTGCAGGAAGATGTGCTCCCCAATTTATGGGACTTCCGTATGACCTAGAAGTGCTTCCATTGGGCAGTAGCCCTGGCACCAGAAGTTCTCCCGAGTCCACAATAAAAGGGATTGCACATAGACTGGATCTCTAGAACATCAATTCTTGACAGGATATGGATACTAAAACTATCAATAAGACGCTCTGCATAACATGCGTTAAGGTGATGCATCACAATTATAACATACCAGTAACGGTGCACTGCACAATAACGTGCAGTGAATACACTTGACTTGTGCATTCCTAGTTTTCATCCTCTTTCTCTGTACGTTTAGCATTCGTTTGCTCAGAGGTTGATGCGCTTGCTGCTTCCTGAGCAGCTCTTCTTTTCTCCACCCTAGCAGCCCGCTTCTTCTCTTCATTCATCAGCATCTTTTCGCGTTAAAATTGATTAAGTCAGTGTTTGCATTGCAATTACTTAGTATGTTTTCTGTAATTGTTCACTTAAGCTGGTACATAAGTCTTCAATCTGCCTCAAGAATGATTTAAGATATGAAGAGGTGGGGAAAGTAACGGTGAAGTTGGTAGGGATGAGAACAGTACCCGTATTCATGAACCGCACGGCCACCCTGCTGGCCACTGCCGACAGTTGATTCTACAATAAAATAAAATTTAAAAAAAACCGGGAATAACCATATCAGGGAGGAGCAAAAGCTTTAGATTCATCAAAAATTTCGATCTCCAGTTTTCGACAGATTTGACGTTTTAGGGTCCCCTGATACCGAAAACACTGATATCTCAATGATGGGTGTGTGTCACAGTTTCATGAGGACGGTCTAGAGGTAAAATAGCTCGATGGAAAAATACCAAACTCGAAACTTGAGCTAGTTATGAGATGACAATGTGCTAATTAGTTTTTGAGTCAAATCGTGCAAGAGAAAGAGACGTTTGCACAAAACTATTATAATTACCCTAAGGAAAGTTTTTTTCTTAGATGTTTTCAAATCTATCTATCTATCTATCTATCTATCTATCTATCTATCTATCTATCTATCTATCTATCTATCTATCTATCTATCTATCTATCTATCTATCTATCTATCTATCTATCTACACTATAAAGTAGCATGTCCCTGATTGGCTTACTGACAAAAAATCTTGGCTATTTGCTGACAAAGTAAGGAAAAACAATTTTTACTAGTAGATCAATCTCTTGGCCCTGAGGACCACAAAAATTTAACCTGACTAAAAAGTAAATTCATTTGTGTAAAAAAAAAAAAAAAAAATCACAATAATCTGAATTTTTGTTACAATGCACTAGAATTATCACGTTATGTGCTTTTTAATAGAGAAAATGTATTTTAAAAAAAGACATTTTATTTATATAGTTATGTGACTTTGTCTTAAAATTACTGTGCGATATTTATGATTGAGACTTGTTGCCTTTGTTCATTATATAATTTATATTTTTCATCAAATATTATTATTTTTTTAAATAGTCATTAATGTAAACTCATTTGAAAAAAGACTATTACAACCTCTAGTGTTCAGAAAGTAGAGTTTTATAATATAACCTATAGTACACAGTCCCAAATTTAAAGTGCAAGTTTCGGACAGGTCTCCCTCTCCCATCCAAGATATACCACATAGAGTGCACATAAATAAATGCTTGACTTAAAATAAACTTAAACATTTCAATGAAGCTTTATTTTGTTACTGTTTCTTTTCTTAAAGCAACTATGGGCTTGTTTTATGTTGTTTCCATTGTTTTATATATATACAAATGCAGGTATTTTTGAAGCATTGTTTGAATTTGTATCAGAAGTCTAGGAAGTTGCCTAATTATTTTCACTATTATTATTATTATCTTCACTTTGTTCTGATCTTTGACATATATTTAATCAATCATTTTCCTGCCTCAATGGATAATAAATAAACATTGCTAAATTAACTAAAGATAGATAGATGATACACTTTATTAATTCCCAACCTTCTGGCAATAAGAAGACAACCCCACAAATACAAAGAAGAACTTCTGGCTTGAATAAGGAAGAGCTGCTGCTGTCAAAAACAGGCTTGCTGGTTTACGATGGTGAGAGCTATCTAGATGTACCAGAGGTTTACATTTAAAGATGTCAGCATTTGACACAGCAGATCCAGCTTGCTGTGTACACAAAAGGAACACAGTGTTAAAAGTCTTTTCCATCCAAGGTTGCCTGGCTGAAGATACCAGCATTCAGAATGACTCATGTTTAGAGTGTTCATAATGGAGTCAATCATTTCTGTTGCTGAGTTTTAAAATAAGCTTCAACAGGACAATACCATACCTTCCTGGTCAGTAACATGGATGCATTCAAATAGTATTTCAGAGTCTGGAAAACACATTTCAGCTTTAATTGTAATATGAGTGCTTTCTTAGTATATCATATTCAAATAAGTCTCCAGATTCTCTCCTGCTTTTTCCACTCCATCTGATCGTATCACATGTAATCCATCCACCATTAAATAGCATATCAAATAGAAGCTTTAAGCCATTTCTCAACAGTATCCAAAATGCCAAAAGACCTTAACCCGCCATGAGATGTAATAATTCTTTCAACTTAAAAAGCAATTGAGGCTGGCCAGTTTAGAATCTCTTCCACCTTACCTTTATCCTTGCTCCAGATACGAGCTGTTTCTCTGATAAGGTGCGAGATAGCTTCTTTGGTGGAAGTGATTAGTGTTACCAGCTGAGTATTTGGTATACTTTATATTCATCAAAGTCTCAAACATTCTCACATATTGTAGATGTAAGGTTGCCTTTATATCCTCAGTGCTCATCCTCTGCTAGCTCAGTTCGCAGCTGATTGGATAGGCACTTCAGGTGAGCGGAAGCTCAGGTCTTTGATAACAGAAGCATATGCTCAATTTAAACATCCTTTAAAAAACTATAATAACAAGCCAGAGGACAGATCTTTACATTAATAATTAATTAATAAAAGTTTATCAAAAGAAAAAAACAAAAGAGAGAGCTTCTGTAAAAAGGCTACCAAATATTGCGACTTCCAGAAATAGTTTGTTCATTTAAAGAATGTAGTAAATGGATGGATACATATAAATGCTTATTTTCATATTTCCATGTGTTGTCAATTCTTGTTTCTTTTACATATTTAGTATCACAGCATATACAGCACATATTGTCAAATGTATCATTGTTGCTAAAGGAAAAAGTATCCAATGAATTACTATATTCAAAAATTAATGCTACTGTTTCAAATAAAAAAAACAGTTACAAGCATAATCATTTTAAAGAACACACAGCTTTCTCTAGCTTTGTCATACATTTTGTTAATTCTTAAGTTTCAGCAAAGAGACAAATAAAGCATAAAAACAGATGTAAACCGTCCTCTTGGCTTACAATGCTGTGTGTGAAGGTTTTAGCTTTACACTAAACACTAGAGTTTTCTGCGGTTCTAAAGAAAACATCGACCATTTGGCATTCATCATCTCATAAACAAACTGCTAATTTCTTGTGGCCTTTTTAGGTATGACTCAAGTACCTTTTATCTCAAACGTTACATTGTACTAGTTTATTTTATTTTTATAAAAACAAGATGTACAGTACATTTTACATGTTAGTTTTCACTTTTGAAGGTTAAGAATTTTTCTTTATTTCAGTTATACAAAAACACGAAACACTAAGTTATTTTTAACAGCCATTGAGAATATATATTTTGATATATCATGTTTGCTGACACATTTCAACAGACTGTTTTTTCCAGAGCAGCTAAATACTATTTCCTAACACATTCCAAGTATTGACTCATAAACTTACAAGTGTGTGTTGAAGGACTGAATTGTTGGTTGCTCTCAATAACATCTTCTCCAATATGAGCTTCATAATGTCCTTTTATCTGTCATCTTTTGACAAAAGTGCAAAAATATTTAAGAAGCTAAAACAGTCTAGGTATAGTGGGCTCAAGAAATAGCATAAAATAAAAGGCACAGATAATAAAAGTGAATGCTGAAACACCTTTTTATGCTTAAGCTCTGCAGTACTTAGAAGTGCTGATTCATGAACAACAAAATGGAAAACAAGAGGCTTTTTGCCTCAAAAGTGTCACAATTCATTTTTTTCTACATTAAATACATTTTTCTGGCAGTATTTTGCTGATTACTGATGGTATTTAAAGTCAAAGCACACATGTATGTTATTAGTTTCTAACTTTTTACTTCAGGAAGAAAGATAAAATGATTTATCAATATATTTTTTTATTTACTAAGATGTTTTTTTTTTTTTTATCAAGGGACCGTCATTTTGTGGTTTGTTGTGAGCTGTTGTGGCAAGGGGAGTGGCTTTGACTGTCACTCGTTGTGATGTCATTAACGTGATGCTTTATAAGCCAACACAGCATGGGGAACAATGTCCAAATTTATGGAAATACTCTAAAAACATAATGTAAGTCCTTTTGTGTATGAACTTTCTTAGTTTTCTGGTTAACAACTTATGGGAGGTATTTTCTGCAAAAAAGGGAATTAAAATCTAAAAAAAAATATAAAATGAAAATGCTTAGTGCTAGTGTTTAGTGTTTTATTACTTCGACTGAGATTTTTGCTTCATGTATTGGGTTTTGTCATGCATTCATTTTTCCCTCCCCAGTTTTGACTCCTTCTAATTTTCTAATTGTGTATTCATCTCCTGAACCCTTTTCCTTATGTTTTAGCCTGCCAACTCCCATCTACTATTGTGTCAGTAGAATCAAGCAAAACAAAACCAAATAAAATTTGGCATAAATAAATCAAGTCTCTTCCAAAAAATGTTGTTCCTGACTTTTTTTTTTTCACCAGAGTAAAGTAGAGTTAACCCATTAGAAAAACTTTTCCTCAGTTATCAACCATGAAGCAAAGGAAATAACTGAGAAATCAAAAGAGGCAAGTGGTTGTTTATCATCACAAATTAGGTAACATGTGCAGAAAAATATAATATTCACAAACCTGCTTAATCCAGTTAAGGATCTTGGGAGAGCAAATATTGGCAGCTGTTGGTGCAAGGCATCAAACAGTCATGCATAAAAAAATGAGTGTGGTTCTACCTTATTCACTTCCTGCTTGGGTATTGAAAATTACCCTGGGGATGGTGGTGCCCATAGGGAAAATAAAAAGGTGGTGTGTCAAAATGCAAAAATATTTTGAAAACACTGAAAACAACCGCAGATAACAAAACCAATTGCAATGTACTTAGAACCCCCTAAAAAAAGAAAACATTATTGAAATATATGAAATAATTACAGGTGAAAATTAAAAATTGTTCATTTTCATGACATCACGGTATCTGCCTAATGCCTATTGGACAGCATATGGTGCCTTATGATAGTATCCTTTAGCTAACAACTGCAGGAGACATGGTCACTGCTGGCGCTTGGAGAGTATCACTGTATTAACATGTGCAACCCACACTAGTTACTGAAAATGTATTTCTACCAAGAAGGCAGCATTGTTCACACATTAATAAGAAGACTGTCTAACTCAGACAGAGAATTCTTTCAATACTGTAATCGAATAAGTTTAGTTTCAGGTAATGTCACACACGAGCGAATAGGAGGGAGCTGTATGGACTAAGTGAGGGCAATTCAACACGAGTCCAAGGGATGGCGGTGTGCGCTAACCTTTCTTCTGTTGTCTCTGCAGACAAGAAATGGGAAAATCTGTCTGATCCAACTCTGAAGACATCACTTCCGGTTGCGGCGCCTAGAAGCGTATCATTTCTGGTTCCAGCGCCCAGAAACACATCACTTCCAGGTTCACTACGCCACTTCCTCTCTGGACATTTAACACTGACATATTTTCCAATCATCCTGAGTTCAGTTACAGACTCCAATCCATGAGTATCAGTGCTATTTTCAAACCCTTTTTGCAGTCAAGGAAATTATACGGGTCGCTGCCCCAAAACCTTTTTAAGTGTGTCAAGTCTAATCATTTCACAGTAGAGATAATAGTACGAAGTTAAACAAAGGTGCTGCAAGTATTCTGCACAAATTCTACATTTAGCCCTTTTCTGTATCCCAAATATTGCAAAAATAACCCCTTAGACCATCCATCCATTTTCCAACCCACTGAATCCAAACACAGAGTCACGGGGGTCTGCTGGAGCCAATCCCAGCCAATACAGGGCACAAGGCAGGAACCAATCCCGGGCAGGGTGCCAACCCACCACAGGACACACACAAACACACCCACCAGGGCCAATTTAGGATCACCAATGCACCTAACCTGCATGTCTTTGGAATGTGGGAGGAAACCGGAGCGCCTGGAGGAAACCCACACAGACACGGGGAGAACATGCAAGCTCCACGCAGGGAGGACCCAGGAATCAAACCCAGGTCCCCAGGTCTCCCAACTGCGAGGCAGCAGCGCTACCCACTGCGCCACCGTGCCGCCCTGGCTGCAAATTATTCTGTAAATTCAGCAGGATGTTGTGCCGTGCCGCCCTCCATTAGACCATCGTTTTATTCTTCAGAAATTAATGTAGTTTTACCTTTCCTTTTTCCTTGGCTCTAATGCAAACAAATCCAAGTTAAATTCATCTACAAAGTTTTAAAGCAGCAGATCTTCATGTTTAATAAAGCATATTGAACTGTTTATTAAGTTAAGATACTTAAAAGTAATTTGTCCTCATTCTGGGAAAGCTTTGAATTGTACTTAAACTTTCCTTATTGCTCTAGGTTCTTAGTATAGGCATACTATTTAGTTAATATGATTTATATACTCTGACTCTATATTTTTATAACTTTGAAGAAATTTATAATAATACAAGTAAAAACTGAAAAAAAGGTTTCAGTCTACATAGTGTATCTGTAACTAATATAAAGGCCAGAAATTGGCTAGACTCTAAAGCATAAAGGGAAAAATTTCCTTAAGTACATGGACTTGTGAACATGTGTGTGGGATAAATTACATGATTGGAAAAACAGGCCCCATAAGTCTCAGAGGCGTGCACAAGAAAGAGAGAATTTGACCTCTAGGGACATGTAGGACCTTAATTCAGTTTCCATTTACTTTCCAAATCCTGCTGACTTCACCTGTGCTAATCTGTACAATACTCTGAATCATATTTTAAGTGTCTATGAAGCACTAAAGACTCTGTTCTTCTGTGCTACCCACTTGGCTACATGTGACTATGTGCCAGGACCTCATAAAACATTTTGTGGTCATAATGTAAATCCATCCGTCTTGCATATCTATCTTTTGCATAATTCAGACAATTTTAAATTTACTTACAGTATATAAGAAAAGCTGAAATGAAAGACAACTGCAGATTATTGAAAGGTAGCAAAGTAATTACCTCTATTGCCTAAAACCTCCAGGGATTCCAAACTTAAATTACTGGCCTGGATCTAATTTATGTGAAATTTGTACCTTTTTTGTGAGTTTTCTTCTGATTATTTGATTCTCTTCTACAAACGAAAGCCATGTATATTAGATTACTGAGTGAATCAAAAACAGATCTTTGTAGGTGAATGTAGGTATGCACAAGAATATACTTTATGACGGCTTGACATCCCAGTCAGTGCTAGCACCTGCCTGGTAATGGCAGAACAAGCTCCATATAATGGGAAAGCTGGCTTCAGAAAATGGCTGGAACGACCAAGTTTATTAACTGATCTACACTCTACTGCATATGTCTATGATTTTTTTATAAAAACAAATCTTTAACTGTGTACATTCAACTCATAAACTACAAATAAATGTGGCTAATATACTGCATTATTAAATTAAAGTGTGTTTGTAGTTAAATCTAAGACCCAGTTCAAAGTCACAATAAAGTATGTATCTATATATATAAAATCCCTATGTGTGTCCAGGTGTCCGTGTGTGGGTGTCTTCTGGTGAAGTGCGCATGCGCGGGGCACGGTGCGATGCGCGATATTACTGTCAGAGAAAGTTAGAGGCGTTTTACGGAAATACAAACCAGTATTACTGCGAGAGGAAATTAAAGGTACACAATACAGTGACGCATATTACAGCCACATACAAGCCAGTATTACTGTCAGAGGAGATTAAAGGCATATTACCGACGTGCACGCCTGTATTACCGCCAGAGAAAATTAAAGGTATATTACAGGATGTACAAGCCAGCGGACGCACAAGATGGTATCCTTCAATAAGGGCGCGCACAGGCATCCTTCAATAAGGGCGTGCACAAAAAGGTGAGCCTCAAAAGGGCGACCTCAATTGGGCGCAGCGAATAAAGACGCGCGTAAATAAAGATCTGCACCTTTGTTGCTCTTCACATATTCCAGAGCCATTTGAACTAAATTATCTACAAACGCCTTTATTCGCCGCGCTCAATTGAGGTCGCCCTTTTGAAGCTCGCCTTTTTGTGCGCGCCCTTATTGAACAGAGCCGTACAAGACAGTATTACTGTCACAGAAAATTAAAGACACACAATACACCGCGGCAGCCCACGAAGAACGGTCAGCTCAGCAAGTAAACATCAACAAAAGAAAGGCTGAAAGAAAGAAAAATACGACCAACAAAAAGAATGAGGTCAAAGTCCCTTGCCATTTAATATACAGTGGTGTGAAAAACTATTTGCCCCCTTCCTGATTTCTTATTCTTTTGCATGTTTGTCACACAAAATGTTTCTGATCATCAAACACATTTAACCATTAGTCAATTATAACACAAGTAAACACAAAATGCAGTTTGTAAATGGTGTTTTTTATTATTTAGGGAGAAAAAAAAATCCAAACCTACATGGCCCTGTGTGAAAAAGTAATTGCCCCCTGAACCTAATAACTGGTTGGGCCACCCTTAGCAGCAATAACTGCAATCAAGCATTTGCGATAACTTGCAATGAGTCTTTTACAGCACTCTGGAGGAATTTTGGCCCACTCATCTTTGCAAAATTGTTGTAATTCAGCTTTATTTGAGGGTTTTCTAGAATGAACCGCCTTTTTAAGGTCATGCCATAGCATCTCAATTGGATTCAGGTCAGGACTTTGACTAGGCCACTCCAAAGTCTTCATTTTGTTTTTCTACAGCCATTCAGAGGTGGATTTGCTGGTGTGTTTTGGGTCATTGTCCTGTTGCAGCACCCAAGATCGCTTCAGCTTGAGTTGACGAACAGATGGCCGGACATTCTCCTTCAGGATTTTTTGGTAGACAGTAGAATTCATGGTTCCATCTATCACAGCAAGCCTTCCAGGTCCTGAAGCAGCAAAACAACCCCAGACCATCACACTACCACCACCATATTTTACTGTTGGTATGATGTTCTTTTTCTGAAATGCTGTGTTCCTTTTACGCCAGATGTAACGGGACATTTGCCTTCCAAAAAGTTCAACTTTTGACTCATCAGTCCACAAGGTATTTTCCCAAAAGTCTTGGCAATCATTGAGATGTTTCTTAGCAAAATTGAGACGAGCCCTAATGTTCTTTTTGCTTAACAGTGGTTTGCGTCTTGGAAATCTGCCATGCAGGCCGTTTTTGCCCAGTCTCTTTCTTATGGTGGAGTCGTGAACACTGACCTTAATTGAGGCAAGTGAGGCCTGCAGTTCTTTAGACATTGTCCTGGGGTCTTTTGTGACCTCTTGGATGAGTCGTCTCTGCGCTCTTGGGGTAATTTTGGTCGGCCGGCCACTCCTGGGAAGGTTCACCACTGTTCCATGTTTTTGCCATTTGTGGATAATGGCTCTCACTGTGGTTCGCTGGAGTCCCAAAGCTTTAGAAATGGCTTTATAACCTTTATGAGACTGATAGATCTCAATTACTTCTGTTCTCATTTGTTCCTGAATTTCTTTGGATCTTGGCATGATGTCTAGCTTTTGAGGTGCTTTTGGTCTACTTCTCTGTGTCAGGCAGCTCCTATTTAAGTGATTTCTTGATTGAAACAGGTGTGGCAGTAATCAGGCCTGGGGGTGGCTATGGAAATTGAACTCAGGTGTGATACACCACAGTTAGGTTATTTTTTAACAAGGGGGCAATTACTTTTTCACACAGGGCCATGTAGGTTTGGATTTTTTTTCTCCCTGAATAATAAACACCATCATTTACAAACTGCATTTTGTGTTTACTTGTGTTATATTTGACTAATGGTTAAATGTGTTTGATGATCAGAAACATTTTGTGTGACAAACATGCAAAAGAATAAGAAATCAGGAAGGGGGCAAATAGTTTTTCACACCACTGTAGACTGTTCCTACTAATGTTTATGCACTACTGTTCTAGCGCCCGTTATTGTAACGGGCTAAATGGCTAGTACATTATAATCCAGAAGATCTCCTTAATAATCAAGTCCATTCTACTAACACTTTGGAAAAACTAAAAGACGCAGCCTTTATTTTATACAGCACCATTCCAAAGCATCTTAGAGGTACATAACAACAGCCAATGTCACTTGGTGAATGGAACGGCAGGATTGCACAAACATTGTTGTGGTTTACAGTCTCAAATCCATAAGCCAGTAGGCTGCAACAGTATTTGCACATTTTAAAGAAGACACAGAGCAACTCTTAAAGTGAAACTCAGCACCTAAGACAAATTGAAAAAAAAACAACAGCTATGGAAGGGGACATCAATGCTCACCAAACATCTGCAGTAGCTGAAATTGCTGTTTAGAGAATCTTGAAACAGATACGCAACTGCCACTCACACACTGCACCACTCCGCCTCACAGATTAAGAATTTGTAGAATTCTACTTTCTAAAGCTGTGTTTTTGTGTGTCAGCAGCTTTTTATTAGGAGCCATGCAATTTAAGAAAACGTTACTAACTGGTTATGATTGAAAAACAGCGCTCAAAGTTAAAAGATGCACAATGTAAAATACTGGATTTGATCGTCAACCCAGAAACAGCACTTTCCTATATAAACTTTAATTTTATAATGCTGTTTGCAACATTTTGGTACACGTTTGTCAAGAATTTACGCCACAGTCCTGATGATAACCTGTTGGAGAATACATATAAAAACTCAGCACTCACTCCAAAAGTAAGATGTGCAATCCAAAATCAAAACAATGGCAGATCAAGCTAAAGGTATTAATGTAGCCTTAACAGGTTAGTTTTATTGGGTTCTCTTTCTAAAATGCATGATCAATATATTCTTTTAATTTAGCCAAATGCTTGTTCAGTAATGAAGCAGATTATACAGCCTACTGAAATGAACTTTACAAGTCTGTCAAAATGCTTTACTATTAGTTTACAGCACTGAAACAAGAATTTTACAGACTAAAAGGAGATACAATACACATTAACTTATGCTAGGTGTCCATTTATTTACAATATACGATTTGATTTTTAAATCATGGCAGACATCAGAAATACTTCCTTCTAAGGATTTTAAATTTCTGTTAAAATTTTTGTTGTCATGTTTTTTGCTGGAAGGTTCTGTTTTTATCAAATGTTCCCCCTTATTCATATTTTAAATTGATAATTGTTTTTACCCTTTTCCCTCCAGGATTGAGCCAAAGAAAGAAAAACATCTAGTTGTCATCAGGTGTGGACCACCTACAGGACTACATAGTGAGCCTCAGTGTTAGCACTGTGACATTAGTGAATACTTCTGTTATTTGGTTCTTTTTTGGGATTTCTCAGGTTTTTTTTCCTTGGTTTTAACTTACTGCTCTGGTTTTGGAATATAGTTGCTGGATCACAGATTTGTTTGTTTTTAATTTTGTTATTTGGCTTACCATTTTTCTTTTTTATTTGGTTTCTCTTTAGCCCAGCATATTAAAACATTTATTGTCTGATCCATAGATCAGTGTTTGAATCCCACAGGCGATGCGTCTCATGGTGGACATGTAGTGGCTAAGAGAGAAAGAGGTGGCGCTGGCAGACCTTGAGTGAATTTCACACCAGTGACATTATAGATTCAGAGGTACTAGGGTGTTGTACCGTGTTAGCCATTATGAATGTAGAGAAAAGCCAAGCAAAATGACACCTTTTATTGGCTAACTAGAAAGATTACAATATGCAAGCTTTCGAGGCAACTCAGGCCCCTTCTTCAGGCAAGATGTAATCATTACATCTTGCCTGAAGAAGGGGCCTGAGTTGCCTCGAAAGCTTGCATATTGTAATCTTTCTAGTTAGCCAATAAAAGGTGTCATTTTGCTTGGCTTTTCTCTAGATTCAGAGGTAAATTTAAAAAAAATATTAAATATATTGCCAAGACTATGTTTTTGATTACTTTAGGATACTGAAAAAATTGCACATCCCTTAGTTTTTGGCAGACTTGGTTATTTTCAACAAATTATATAAACTGCAGCTTGTTCAAAATGCAGCAGCAAGAATCTTAACAAATAGGAAAAAATGTGAGCACAATTAATGTGTGCAAGCATTATTATATTGGCTACCTGTTTTTGAGGGTAGGTTTTAAAACAATTTTGCACCTCCCTATATTTCAGAATGACATTCCTAACACATTCCTAATCTTAACCTCAGATCTTTGAACAGTGGCTTTCTCAATTTTCCGAGTTTGAAGCATAAAAGAACTGGTGAAAAAAAGGCTATTTTGCCAGTTACTAATAACTTCCTTTTCTTTTATCTTCTTCTATCAATATCCTGTGGTGGCATCTTGAGCCACTGCCACCAGGCCAAGGTACTTAGTATCCTTTTTGCTTTGCGTCCTCCCACACCATAACCTATCATCTATGGGGGAGGAGCGAAAGCTTTAGATTCACCAAAAATTTCGATCTCCAGTTTTCAAAAGATCTCGATATTTTAGGGTCCCCATACCAAAAACATCAATATTTTGATGTGTGTGTGTGTGTGACAATTTCTTGAGGACTATCTACAGCTAAAACGACTGGACAGAAAAATACCAAACTCGAAACTGAAGCCTATTATGAGATGACGATGTCCTGATTAGTTTTAAAGTCAAATCTTGCAAGAGAAAGAGACACTCTAGAGGAACCCTGAAATTAATTTTGATAATATCTCGAGAATTATGGCAAATACTGTAATTCTGCAATTAAATATGAATTATTCTTGTCAATTGCTGTCATAATTACCTATTTTATTATCAGACAGATCAGCATCAGAGAGTCAAATAATTACCTAAATGTTATAGAATAGTTCGGGTAACTTGGTTCCTAGGGTGCAAAGCCTACAGATGCTCATGTTCAATTTTCTTTTTTTTTATAGAATGGTTAAAGGATATTACTGTCATGAAGACACCTATAGCGTCAAATCTAGAACTTTCAGTTGCACATAGATAATTCTGAATTACTTTTATCACGTTTACTGTAAATACTGCATATCCCCAAGTGAGGCAGGGAATTCTTTTGGGCCTGAAACCTCTGCAGCAGGGGTCATCAAATAGATCTGACCTGGGGCCAAATTCTCAGAGTGCAAATACTCTTTGAGCCAACTCGCCCTGCTACACACATTAACAGGTACACTCCATCATTCATATTACACAAACTTAGCAAGCTTATTCCTATTAAATGCATAACTGTGCAAGATACAAAATCATCAAGCACATCGATTCATGCTGGTGTTATTATCATTGCAAAGCAATACGCTCAATCATTGAAAATAATTTTGTTTTCAAATAAAATCAACAGCTACTGTACCTTTAATTGATTAGCCAGGAAGTAACACTTAGAATATACATTACAAGCTAGCTATCGAAAAGAGTTAGCTACCAAAAGTATCTCTGTCAGAATATTTTACAAAGAAAACTGATACCAAGAATTGGGAAAAAAGTATGTGTTTATAACACCGTAATTCCAAAATATTCAGTTGACCTGTCTGTTGCCATCATAAATGAGTACAATATGAGGCACCCGATCTTCAGAAGTTTGGCACTTTCAATCCACCACAGTCTGAGGCCTAATAAAGTTAAAACAAGAACTTGTAAGCAAGTTAAGAGCAAAAAATACTAATATGTTCACTAAGTGATTACTAAGTGATTCCCTCCAAACTATATGGATGCTTTCTAAACATCCTTCACTGATGGAGAAGTTTTTCAAGAGTGTGTTATAGGCATTTATTGGCACTAGCTAAAATTAAATGATGGATTAAATTATGGTGTCTATGAAACAGAGATTCTCTGTTAGCTGAAACTGCTGCATGTCATGTTCATGTCTTGGCAGAAACTATCCAAAGTAGGGTAACAGATGGTGTGAGTCAAGCTGATCATATATTCCTAGCTATTGATGAATTGACAAATAGCATATACGTGACACAACTATGCACATATGTTTGAGATTTTGATGGAACAGAACTCAGAGAAGAACAGCAGGTAAGGTTGTTGAGGGGGCACCTGACTCTTTTACTTTAAGTGGTGTTTCCAACTCGTTTGTACACTTTACTTTTAAAGGGTCCTCCCTCTTGTCCTGCTTCTATAAACTGATTTTATAAAAGAAGCAGCAAGACTGGACTGAATTATTTAACTATCTCCTTGTGAAATGAAAATTCATGGACTCTGAAAGCGAAAAGACAAGCATGGAGAAATGATTTAATTGTGTTATGAATTCTCTCCCACACCTTGTGTGACTTTTTTAAAATGAATTCAGCACCTCCTCTTTTCAAACCCTATACACATGCCTGATTTTTTAGGTGCCTGAATACTGTAAATTTGATATAATTTTAATACAACTGAGAAAAATAAACTGAAGAATGTCTTAGGGACATAGAAAATAAGCACAGAGACTGGATCTGCCCCAAAGGCCTTTAATTGATGATCATGGTGCTAGAGGCTTATTTTGTGCAGCATCCTCACCAGCTGGAATTAGCATATACAGTATTTTAAAATTGGACATAGCCTTTTACCATTTTAACCATTAGGAACATACCAACCAAAATCTCTTTTGACTCTTTTATAGCTTAATTTTTATTTTACTACTTGTAAAGCACTATGACCTAAATAAAAATGTGCTATAAAAATAAATGTTGTTGTTATTGTCAAACTACACACTAAAAAGCATTGTTAATATCTCAGGTAAAACAAATATTTAAGAAGTGCTAACCAGTGGAGTTTTTGGCGTGACAATTGTGGTGAAGAAATTGAAGAAAGACATTGTCAGATAGGACAGAGACATTATAAGAGTCTATGCAGAGGGTGAGTATATATGGGGTTGTGTGTGCATGCATGTGCATGTGTGTGTGTGTATGTGTGTATGTGTATATATTGTCACACACGTGTGTTTAGGAGACAGCCAAAGGGCTTAAATGCAGGTAATTCCATGCCAGGCCAGGGGGTGGCGGAGTGTACTGATTTTCCCTCTCGATCTGTTGCAGACCATTCTAGGGAAATCCCGCCCGGCTCTGGGGCAGCCAATGACGTCCCTTCCGGTTCCGGGGCTGATGACGTCACTTCCTTAACTGGCCTTTAAAAGCCAACATACTGTCTGAAGAAGTCAGTTCTGTTTTGGACTCGGTTGAATGAACAGGTCTACCTTATTAGACCAATTTTGCAGCCGTAATCCATTAAATGGGTGGCTGCCCCAAACCTTCTTGATGTCTCATGGTCATTCTTGTGACAATATATATATAAATATATATATATATATATATATATATATATATATATATATATATATATATATATATATATATATATATGCGTGTGTGGGTGCACGAGACAGAGAGAGAGATGATCAAGCACTTGAGGAGCAGAATTTACTGCTTTAATACACTGGCCTGAGTACATGGCCACTAGCGATCTTGACAAGGGTCCTTACTTAAATTAGTTCAGCTCACAGAGCTGGGGAAAGTGACTGCTAATATTGTTGAACTCAAGTGAGTAGTGTTTGAAGAAGCCATCTGCATGAAATGTGTTGTCAGAGAAAAGATCATTGGAACTACATAGAAATAGCCACAGAAGAACTAGCACTTTAAGGAGACAATGAATTTCACAATACATTAGGATTCCAGAACCAGCGATGATAAACCTTCAGTCAAATAATGCCATAAACAAAAAATCACACAAAACGATCAGCTTTCAACATATTATTATACAGTACAATGACCAAATGACTGTATAAAAGATATCTCAACATAATCATCAAATACTCAACACTGAAAGTAGAAATGCAAGTGAATATTCATAAATTTCTAATTTTTGCACAAAGGCTGAAATGCTACATTATACTGTACATGATTTATAATAATAATGATAATCACATGTCAGAGAAGTCAACTAATGGATTGAATTGATCTAGCCTTGAAGCCCCAAGGCAGAATTGAAAAGTTGATGCTGCACTTACTAATTTTTTACAACAGTGCTGTCTCTTACAAGATGGGTGGCAGTGGCCCACTTGACCCTAAATGCAGAGGCGGCACTTTTGCTAACACTAAATGCAAAGTAGTTTTGATCCACGAATATTTTAAGCTCTTCCTGTTAGTAATGTCTTTTGGTTATTAGTAACACAATTATAATTTGTGGGACAAAGTTGAAAGCAGAAGTGCATGAACTCTAAAACATGAGAATTAGTGACATACTCTAACAATTACAATAAGAATCCACAGAGGGGTAAAATTGCTCTCTGCGCATGCCAGATTGACAGAATGACAAGAAGTGGAGGAAACTCCTTAGCCTTAATTTGTCTTCCACATATACAGTAGCTGTTCCATGATAAAAATGAGCTCAGAGAATTAATTCAGAAAAAAAGCTCTATAGGCCATGACAGAAATATCCTGGCAGTAACATAATTTCTAGTCTGCTTCAGGAGAAAGCATACAATTAATTCATTAATCAAATTTAGTCTTAGAATGTTTGATTTTTTCCATGAGGAAATTAAATTTCACTCAGTATACTATTGAGAGAGACAAGGTTGTTAAAAATAAAAAAGATATTATTTTATTAAATGGTAGTTATAAATACTGTGGTGGGTTGGCACCCTGCCCGGGATTGTTTCCTGCCTTGTGCCCTGTGTTGGCTGGGATTGGCTCCAGCAGACCCCCGTGACCCTGTGTTCGGATTCAGCGGGTTGGAAAATGGATGGATGGATGGATAGTTATAAATACAACGTTCCTATTATTTGCTTATTTAACAGAAATTATTTTGAAATACAGTATGTTGAAACATACTAAGCAACTCACATTGTATAGCAACACTGCAAATAGATGGTAATTAGTTTAAAAATGAGTATAGTAATGACTCTTCAATGTTTAACAGATTAATAATAACTAGCAGTATT
This sequence comes from Erpetoichthys calabaricus, assembly GCF_900747795.2. Taxonomy (NCBI): domain Eukaryota; kingdom Metazoa; phylum Chordata; class Cladistia; order Polypteriformes; family Polypteridae; genus Erpetoichthys; species Erpetoichthys calabaricus. The sequence goes on along the minus strand of NC_041400.2, from coordinate 131,627,587 downwards.
GCTCTCACTGTCTCTCTGAAGAGCTCCCATCCTGCTTAACAGAGATAAAACCTTCCCTGAAATGTTTGCATAAAACCAATGCTTCTCTACACCTCTGTAAGCCCTCACATAAGCAAAGTTTTCCCATTCCCTGCAGGAAGAACTGTATCTCTTCTGTGCATGCATGTTTATGTGCACACCTGGCAACACTCAATTATGAATATGCACTCACACGCATCAAGACAAAGCAATGATAGGAGCCCATGGATTTGTTTAACATTTACTAACTTATTATTATGATTGATATATATATATATATATATATATATATATATATATATATATATATATACTATCACACACATGCGGCGCATGGGAGGCAGTCTAAGGGCTTAACTGAGGGTTAAGACACAGAGTCAAAGGGTAATGAACTCTACTAATGTCTTTTATTCCTCTTCCACAGACCACCACAAGGAAAGTCCAACTCATTTTTATTACCAAACCACACCCTTCTGCAGACCTCACTCCACCATGCCTCTTCCTGTCCTGCACCTATAAGTCCTGAGAACCACTCTCTCCAAACCAGTCACTGCTTTTTGGCTCAGTCTTTTGTTACTACTCATTGGCATTAGTTAACCTGCTGTATCAACATTATATGAGGTGGACCCCCCCCCCCCAAACCTTTTTGTTCTCTCTGTTCTTTTTAACAATACTTATACTGATCTACAAATTGGCTAGCCATGCTAATACATCACAAAGCTTTACCAATTGAAATTGTTTTATTAAATCAAATCAACAGCATATTTTGCAAAGCAATTAAGTGTTTGTGTATACTCCCAAATATAGCAACCGTGCAAAGCATAGTCACCTAGGACAGCTCATCAGCATTGCCCTCTTAACCATTCTCAGTCTGTCCTAAACTTTGGTTGGGCATCTCACAGTTTTGCAGGTTGTAGGCAAACCATAATGAAAAGTCAAGGTCGGTATACATCCATAAGTTGCAAATGGAAGTTAAACATCATGACGGCTGTCCAGCGCCTACCTCATCGCTCTGACGTGGGGGCATCCCGGCTTGTTTGAAGCTCCATATACTGAGGAGCACATTGCACTTTGTTTTATTCAGATTACTTCATCCTAGCTAGAGTTATTACAGAATATTCGGGGCCTCTTTTGAATAAATCTCTCTGTATATACATATATATACTATATGACATATCTCTCTCTATTATAAAAAAAAAATCCTGGGAGAGGAAAACGGGAGACGAGACGTGATCTTCATGTTAAGATCACGGAAGACACTTAAAAGACCCGTGAGACGAAAGAGAATGGCCATGGAGCATCTCACGGGGACCTTAAACATGAGACTTTGTGCCAAGAGATTGACCCAGGACCGTCTCGCGATGACGTAGAACATGAGATTTTTGCAAGACACGCCCTACTTACAATCTATCAAATAAGACAACGGGCAGCAAAACACTCAGCCGTCTAAAGGATTTGAGCACACACAGATCCAGGGTCTCAGCGCATATAAAGCGTATAAGGACAATATGTTATAAATGAAACATCAACGACTAAGCGAAGAAGAAAGCAGCGCGGAGAAAAGAGACTCAAAAGCGTTGGAGAGAAAAAAGAGCAAAAAAGAAAAAGAATAATCTAGGTGCAAATTCAGAAAATAAGGAAAGTAATTATCAGCCCGGAACAAGTGGAATTGAAAAAAAGCATGTCCAATTGGGCTCAGAATTAAAAGACAAAGAGTAAAAGACAAAGTAGAACTTCATAAAGACGTTCACAAACGTTGGTGTTATACACATGCAGAGCAGGTTAGAGATTATGAAAGCAGTGGCATTCAAAAGGCTCAAAAAAAAAAACGTTGGCATGATACACATGTGGAGAAAGTTAAAGAATATGAAAGTAGGAAATTTAGAAAATATAAAAAATGAAAGTAAAGATTGCAGTAGCGCAAACAAACAGAAATTATTACTCAAAAAAGGGAAAATAATCACCACGGACCAGGGGCCTCATGTATAAACGGTGCGTACGCACAGAAATGTTGCGTACGAACGTTTCCACGCTCAAATCACGATGTATAAAACCTAAACTTGGCATAAAGCCACGCACATTTCCATGGTACCTCATACCTTGGCGTACGCAATTTCTCCGCTCGGTTTTGCAGACTGGCGGCACCCAGCGTCAAAGCAGTGCTACTGTTCCTGTGTGGTCACCCTTTCTTTCTTAGCTTCACATTCCTGACACGGCTTTATAAATACACTGAAACTAACTTCATATTGTTTATTAGTGTAATGCATCTGATTGTAATTAACCTGCAGCAATATACAGAAATCCCTCGCTATATCGCGCTTCGTCTTTCGCGGCTTCACTCCATCGCGGATTTTATATGTAAGCATATTTAAATATATATCGTGGATTTTTCGCTGCTTCGCGGGTTTCTGAGGACAATGGGTCTTTTAATTTCTGGTACATGCTTCCTCAGTTGGTTTGCCCAGTTGATTTCATACAAGGGACGCTATTGGCAGATGGCTGAGAAGCTACCCAACTTACTTTTCTTTCTCTCTCTCTTGCGCTGACTATCTGTGATCCTGACGTAGGGGGTGTGAGCAGGGGGGCTGTTCGCACACCTAGACGATACGGACGCTCGTCTAAAAATGCTGAAAGATTATCTTCACGTTGCTACCTTCTGTGTGCAGCTTTTAAGTATGCTGCACGGTGCTTCGCATACTTAAAAGCTCAAAGGGCACGTATTGATTTTTTTATCTGTCACTCTCCATCTCTCTCTCTCTCTCTCTCTCTCTCTCTCTCTCTCTCTCTCTCTCTCTCTCTCTCTCTGCTCCTGACGGAGGGGGTGTGAGCTGCCGCCTTCAACAGCTTTGTGCCGCGGTGCTTCGCATACTTAAATGCCAAACAGCACTATTGATTTGTTTGTTTTGCATTCTTTTAATTGTGAGACTGAACTGTCATCTCTGTCTTGTCATGGAGCACAGTTTAAACTTTTGAAAAAGAGACAAATGTTTGTTTGCAGTGTTTGAATAACGTTCCTGTCTCTCTACAACCTCCTGTGTTTCTGCACAAATCTGTGACCCAAGCATGACAATATAAAAATAACCATATAAACATATGGTTTCTACTTCGCGGATTTTCTTATTTCGCGGGTGGCTCTGGAACGCAACCCCTGCGATGGAGGAGGGATTACTGTAATGGTCCAGGGAATAGCCATAGTATTTCAAATACCATAACTGCTTTAGCATTGTAACTCTCACTGCATCTTCTTCTTCTTTCAGCTGCTCCCGTTAAGGGTTGTCACAGCAGATCGTCTTTTTCCATATTACTCTCACTGCACCACTAGGAGTATTTATATCACTGTATCTGAGTGGGGAATCACAGCAGCAGCTGATCGGAAAGAGAATTATCGGTATACAGCATGAAGCAGACGCTGACTCAGCCACGGCAAAACGCTTTAGAGACTTCCCAGTACGGACTTCGCGGTTTAGAAAAAGTTTCATCCCAAGAACTCTAAACGCACTCAATCAGTCCATCAAGTGCTCCTTGTAGAACTGTTTACTTATAAGTACAATTACCTCACTGTAAACTTGCACTACAGTTATAATATTGCACAACCTGCGCCACTTTATAAAGCGCGTATTTACATATGATGACGGTATTCATTTTTAAGATGAAATGCAGCAAAATATGTTCATTATATTATACAGATAAAACTTTAACTTCATTTAAATAATCTGTATTGTTAATAATTAAACATGTGAGGACACGGTGCCGCAGCGCTAGCTAGTTCAGGGATTGTTCCTGCATTGCGTTGTATTCTTGCGCTGACGCGACACTGGAAAGATAGACGGATAGAATAATTAAACATGTACTACGAAGATATTTCAATGTTCCTTAAAAGTTTTGAAGAATTGGCGTTCTAAGCTTACAAATGGCTTCACATCTATTACAGAGTTGATTGTGTGGCAATTGGGTATTTGGAGAAAGAAAAGTAAGGACTGGAATTGGAGGTTAGTACGTTTGAAAGAGACAATACTGCTGTGATAAATTATGTCATTGAAGGTCGCGCATGGCGCAGCAAGCCTCTTGCGTGAGATATGAACAAGCACTGCGCCACCGTGTTCCCATGTTTAATAACATGCTTTCATTCCTATCATCATGAAAAAGATATCACGTATACATCTCAGTACTTCAATTATTCAGAGAGCTGTAATATCACGAATGTAATGGATTATGTGTCCTGTCGGAGAAAGAGAAAGCCCGTTTAAGAAGCAGGTAGTGATTCACACACAGAGCACAAAGAAGATCAAATACAGAACAAAGTATTTAATGTGTCACTTTAGTTACAATGGGATTTGAGAAACTAGTAAATTAAATGATTTTAAGATGAAGTTTATGATGTTCTACTTTAATGGCAAAATAAACTACGTGATTAAAGTGGAAATTTCGAGATTAAAATTGACATTTCGTGCTTTTTTCCCACTGTGTGCCTATTTTTTTTTGTCTGTACCCTAATAAGCTTTCATATGACACTCAGACGGTGGGCTATGACTTGCCTTTTCACGGCGACTTTGATATGTGATTTCTTTTTTATTTCGGGCACTGTGTGGCTTTCTGAACTTGAGCTTTCGAGTTTCTCTGACACTCTGTCACTCGATCAACTTCCTTTTGTTGATTATACCACTGTTTAAACCAACAAATAGTACGTTTTTCCTTTGCCTCCACTTGGTATTCGCTGAAATTCTTATATTTTTCCCCGTGCTTTTCCCATTGTCTTTTCTCAGAAGGCTATTTATATCGATTTGCATATTCAAAGAGGCATAATTCTGGGAGGAGTTGGGGCGGGACAGAAGGCACATGCACGTTCTTTTCACGTACTTTTCACGCTGATCGGGATTTATGTAGTGGAAGAACGTGAAAGTTTGCGTACGTACAGATTCCTGCATCTGGATTTTTCTGTGCATACACACATTCCCACTTTTGTGCTTATGCCATGTTATAGTGTGAGTTCTACGCACAACGTTATACATGAGGCCCCAGGTGTCATTGAATAAAAGTAGTAGAGTAGAAAACAAAGTAAAATGTCATAAAGAGGTTAAAAAACAAGGGGACCAAACACATGCAGAGCAGGTTAGAGATAATGAAAACTGGAATTCAAAAGACTCAAAAAAAAATGTAGGCGTGAAACACATGCTGAACAAGATACAGAATATGAAAGCAGAAAAAACCGACAGTGTCAAAACAAAGAAAGACTGTAAACGTCACATTAGTGCAAAAAAAGAGAAATTATTACTCGGAGAAATAACAAAAAGGCGAATAGAGATCAAATATATGGACATAGGCGATATGTCAGAAGTATGTAAATATTGTAAGATTTTGAAGTTTAAGTCAGAGAATTTTAAAAACAGGGTTTACCTCACATGCATTTATTGGTTACTTTGAGAAAAAAAATTATTAGCTGCTGATGATGTAGATCGTTTTGTCTGTGCTAAAATTCCAAACAGAGAAACCTATCCTGAATTATGGTACAAAGTTATAAACACATTTAAAACTCATTTAAAAGATTCAGTATATTGGGACTCCAAAGATTCCAAATATTGTTTTTTACAGAAGTTCTGAAAAGTGAAACTAATGAAATAGCAACAATTCAAAGAATTCGAAGCCCTCTAGTAGTTTTAAAGAAAAATGAGCGTTGCATGAAAATATCACATGAAAAGATACATGAAAATGTTGCACCATTTCGCTAATCTTTTCATATATACATATAGTGTGATGGATGGCCAGGGCCATTACCTGGCCAGGATGCCAGCTGGGTGGAAGGACCGAGGGAGAGACCATATTGGAGACATTATCCTCCCTGAGACACTAGAGGGCAGACGCCCTGGGTTGCTAGAGCACCACAAATCCCCGCAGGGCATGCCGGGAGCTGTAGTTTGAAGCAGCCCTGTTAAGCTCCATGGGTACCGCCCTTTTGGGCACCACTTCCGCCACACTCAGAAAAAGGTCAAGAAACACCTGGAGCACTATAAAAGAAGCTGACTCTCCACTAGTCACAGAGCTAGAGTTGGGAGGTGGAGAACAAAGCTTGCAAGGAGGAGTGGATGCGAAAAAGAAAGAAAGAAAGAAAGAAAGAAAGAAAGAAAGAAAGAAAGAAAGAAAGAAAGAAAGAAAGAAAGAAAGGCTGAGTTGTATTGTGTTGTGTTTGGTGCTTTTGTACTGTGCTGTGAAGTGGGGAGCAACAGAAAACACTTCCCCACTGAAGAATAAAAGCGTGCTGTGTTGAACTTGTGTCTCAACCTGTCTGTGGCCAGGTTGGGGGAGTGAGAATGTATGAGAGTGTATATATATTATTACACAGTCTTCTAATAAAGAGAAAGGAGATGGTGGAAAGGAGAGATGATGTGGAGGTATTTTATGAGGAAGAACACAGCAGGCCAAGACATGAAAGAGAAACCACTTAGAATAGAAGGTTCCAGACAGGGCGACTAGGTGACCTCTAGTGTAAAACAGCCCAGGAAAAAAAGACAAATATTGGTTGCAATAAAACAGAATACAACCAGCAGTAAATTGAAAACAAACAAATGACTAAGAGGAGGGAACCCATCAGTATCACTAAAGGTCACAGAAAGCTAGAGAATAGAAATGTGCTTCAATCTAGTTTTAAACAGTTCAGTTGAAGGTGACTGCTTAATGTAATAAGGTAATGAATTCCAGAGATGAAGTGTAGCAGTTGCCAAAGCTCTGTCCCCCTTAGTATGAGGGACCACAAGAGACAACTGACTGGTAAATCTAAGCTCTCTGGATGGCTGCTGTACAACACACAATTCAGATAAATAGGTGGGAGCATACCCATTTAATAATTTCAAAACCAGCAGCAACATTTTAAAATCAATTCTAAAGCTTACTGGCAGCCAGTGTAAAGAGGCTAAAATTGGAGATACAGAGGCAAACTTTTTTGTCTTAACCAAAAAATGAGTAGCAGCATTCTGAACCAGCTGAAACCTGCATATTAGAGATTTACTAATCCCATGAGTTACAGTAATCAAGCCAAGAAAAAATAAATTCTTGAGTAACTGTCTTAAGATTCCTAGGAGATAAAAAAGACTTAACCTTGGCTAAAAGACAAAGCTGGAAAAAGCAACCCTTGACTACAGCATTAATCTGTTTCTCAAAAGAGAGTTTATTGTCAAAAATATCCCCAAGATTCTGAACTCAGGTCTGCAAAAGTCCGTGAAAAAGCCAAGAAGTTCAAAATCAGTTTGAGTTTTGGCTGCAGGACCAAATATGAGCACTTCTGCTTTTTGATTTAGATTGAGAAAACTGTCAGCCATCCAGGATCTTAGTTCTTCAAGACAATTTTGCAACCGATTCATTCCAGGATTGCACACAGGAATATAAACCTGTGTGACATCAGCTTAACAGTGAAAAGAAACATTAAACTTTCCAAAAATAGTTCCTATAGGATGAATATATACAGTATAGAAAATAAAATAGGACCCAAAATGGATCCCTGAGGAACACCACATTTAACAGGAACAGAAGATGAATTGAAAGTCACTGAAAAGTGTCTACCAGAAAGATATGACCTGAACCAGTTAAGAGCAGCCCCTTTAAGCCCCTCCAGATGTTCAATCCACAACAGTAAGACCTCATGATCAATAGTGTCAAAAGCTGCAGAAAGGTCTAGGAGGACAAGGACTGCTTCCCAGTCAGTGGGGCAGTCTCAACACCATTATAACACTTAAAGCCAGATTGGTAGACCTCAAATAAATTATTGGAGCTAAGATGATCAACTAATTGATCATAAATAATTCTAATATTTTAGCTAAAAATGACAATTGAAAAATTGGGCAAAAATTAGATAATACTCCAACATCTAACTTTGCCTTTTTAAAGATAAGATTGCACCACCACATGTTTAAAAAATGAGGACACAACTCCCTCACTGATAGAACCATTTATAATATCCAACAATATTGGGCCCAGGACATCAAATGCCTCCAGTAAAAGACATGGTGGAACAACATCAAGAGGACAATAACTAGGTCTAAGTATTTCAATGGTACTTTTAGCTGTGAAAGTGAAACAACATCAACAGGCAGTACATAGTGTCACGCTTGGGTCACAAAGTTGCACAGGTTCATTCAGGGTTTTCAAGAGACAGAAACTTTATTCGAATACAGCATAATAAAGCATAAAGAATAAAGCAGAGCATGTCTAGGGAAAGAGAGAAAAGGAAGTGAGACACTAGGACAGCCGCGGTGCGGCCTTTTAAATCGAAGCCGCGTATGAGATGCAGAACCTGCAGCACGGCAGCAAGCAGCAGGCTAGCAGCTGATCCGCAAAGAGGAGATGAAAAGCTGTGTGTGTTTCCCATTGTAACACTGTTTAAGAGGGGATTTGGGAGGAATGGCCATGTTCTCTTGGGGCCACGTTCATCGTGTTCACAATAGTCAGTTGTTACAATGCCAGAGCAGATAGTATTGATTTTGTGGACAAAGAACGAAAGAAACTGCAATCAAAGAAAGGATTCAAACTCTGGATGCTGCATCTGTGTAACAGCAATAATGTCTGTGTCACCCCTAAAATTAAAATCTTTTTTGATTTTTAATATCATTAAAAATGTGCTTCTGAACAGATCATAGTTTTATTAACACTTTGAAATCATCTCAGAGATACTTGTAAATGACGTGTACCATTGCTGCTTATATGTAGGGGAGATGCCAGAGGAGAACATCAGTATGGAGGGCCCATTTTATGTTTCCTGTCTTACTCAATTCTTTATATACTCATTTGCTAGTCAATTAATTCCCACCACTCCCCCCCAACATCACATCCCCTGTATTTGAATTAAGAGTCTCAGAGTGATTGCTTGGAATCACGCATTTGTTTGGCATTGCTCCAAGGCTCATTATAAAATGGCACAATGAAAGATGGCACTGCTCATTCTTGTAACTCCCTGCAGCCTCACTGATCAGCAGAAGGTATCCTGGAGAATCTCTTAGTACATATCATTGTAGTTGAATACAAAGATATTCAGAGTTACATTATCAACAAACAAGATAAAAGTGCATATTCTCCTAATATCAAGTCTGTAAGCTTTTTTGTTCTTACAAATAGAGATTACTCTTGTTTCTAAAAAAAAAAAACATTTCCTGGGTCCAACAAAGTATTGTTTAAAAAGAATGCTCAGACTCCTTTTTTATTTAAATACACCTTTCAGTAAGCAATTTATAGGAATGCATTCAAAATGTAAAATATTGTACTGTATATTTCACTGAATTATATGAAACACTCTAAGGATGTCTCTCAGCCCACATGGGTATCATTTTACATTCCTATTCTACGCTTTTAAATGCACTTTTATTAACAAGTACTGTCTTGCTTGAGGTGTGGTGGGGTTTCGTCACACTTTCAATCCTACTCATTCTAACTCTTCCTGTGTAACCTCTACAGTTTCAAAAGGTGAACATTTTTCAGTACACAGAGTCAAGGTGAAGCGTAGTTTTGTGCCATGGTCTTGCTGCAGCATGCTTTGACCTAAATATTGCTAAACATTCACAATACTGCATACTACAGTACAGTTTTGGCTGACATGAATACATCAAATCAGAGGTTAGTTGCAGATGAAAATTAAAAATTAAAGCACCAAATGGTTAGTTTAATTAGTGATTCTAAACTGGCCTCAAGTCAGTCTGGGTGTGAGTGAAGGGGGCTTGCAAGGGACTGGCACCCAATTGAGGGCTGATTCCCTCATTGGTGCCAATGCTGGAATAGGCATCAGTTCCACATGACCCTGAGCAGGATTGAGTGCATTTGAGAATTTTATAGTCTGTCATTATTAAGTCTAAGTAGGAATTAAGATACTGTACTATTTAACCAGATTTGTAATTTTACTCATTTAATATTATACAGTGTAATATACTGATGATGTGAGTAGCAGTGCTGCCTCACAGTTCAATGAGGTTTTACTGTGGGCCATTCATTGTTCATTTGCAGTTTCTATATCCTTGCAGAGGGTTTTCCAGGTAGTTGCGTTTCCTCTTAAATTAAAAAGAAGTGTGTTAGCTAAGCTATTTTATATAGACCACTTAAATGGAGCATGGGTGTGTGTGCATCAGTTCAGCCTACCATACCATGGCATCCTGTCTGGGTTTAAATCCATGGCCTGGTGACTTTCTGTGAGGGTTTATTCAGTCTATGCTATCCTATCCTATCCAATTCAATGCTTCCACTAAATGTACTCATTAACTTTACTTTTATTTATGTATTTACTTATCGATTGACTGATTGATTGATTGGCTGTGTTATTTGACCTGTGAATCTTTATCTTTGTTTTATTACGTTTCTGTTGCTGTATGCATCTGAATTTGAAGAAGGGGCCTGAGTTGCCTCAAAGCTTGCATATTGTAATCTTTTTTAGTTAGCCAATAAAAGGTGTCATTTTACTTGACTTCTCACTACATACATGAGATTAATAAAGTTTATCTAATCTACTCTACTAAAATCTAATCTAATCTAATGTGGGGTTTCCACTCATAGCACAAACCCACGCAAGCCAAAGTAAGTGTCAGCTCTAAGCTGGATATGCGTAAGTGAGTGTGCCATGTAAGTGAGGGTTGAATCCATATTTTACACCTGAAAGTGTATTTCTATCAGCTATTTCTACCACATTGTGATAGACAGATGGATGGATGGATGGTTGGGCTGCTATGGGATACATTCATTGTTTCATTGACCACAAAACTGAAGTAATGGGTTCATGGGTGGAGGTCTGTTCAAGGACCCTGAGATTTACTAAGGACCTTTCTAAGGTAAAATGGATGTGTACTCACTTACTTGTCTTGAGATACCAAGGCATGTCTGCCTTTCGCTTGATGATGCAAAGAGAGGCTCAGGTTCCACATGGACATGTAATTAACAAGTGGAGTTCAGAAAAACAATCAATTCACTGTCTTTACATAAAACACATTTCACCATTTACAGGCTTGGAATGCCAACATAAATTTGCATAAAAACAGCTGTAAATAACCAGCTTACGACAACTTATTTTACTCAGCATTTACGTTAGAAGAAAATACTTAAACAACACTACTGACATATGGAAGTCACATGACTCACCTTGGGACACGAATGTGTAAAAATCATGGCTGATTTCATCTACACTGCTCAATAAGAGATTACATATACAAATAACCAAAAGTTTGTGAGAGATGAGTTGCAGAAACAATAGATGAAAGCGGGGTCATTTCATGGCATAAGAAAAGATCGAAGTAGAGGTTTACTGCACTGTAGCCAGCATAGGATTGAGGGACGTACACATGACATTAATTTGGCTCAATATGCAAAACAACTTTGGTCCAAACAACAAATGGCCATAGCAAAGGGTATACTTAATTTTACTCTTTTCCAGCTCTGAGTAGTTACTGAGGGTCTTATAACTGGGAAAATAATAAAGCATTCAGAAAGAAGAAAAAACTTTATTGTCTGTGTTTTCAGGTACTGTTAAAAGACACTGGGCATGGAAATGCAAGACAAAATCCATCTGACAGTACTTAAAAATAATGTATATTGTAAAACAGAGTCCCCAACTAAGCTGAGAAGACACACAATGTGTCAGTTGCTAAGCATGCAGAATATATTTAAAATAAAATGTACTTTCTTAATTTTGTTTGCACAAGCAGCACTATTTACAAATTAACGGAGTGAAAATCCATCTCCCATTTAACAGCTGTCCAGTAAATATAAACATCAGTTACTCGCATTTCTGTAGAGAACAATTCTCTAAACCCTACAGTGCCACCTGCTGACGCCACCGAGTTCCAAAAACAGTATCATCTCATACTCTCTTGGTAACAGTAATAGAAACCTATGTTTTTTTTAATAACTTGTTTACAATTCCAAGTAATATTCATTTATATAAGGTGATTAATTATAAACAAATTACAATTCAGCTTAAAACTGTGCTGCTTGAGCCTGCAATGTAAGCTATAAAATTTAGTTTGCACAGTACTGTAAATTTAATTTGTGGTTTTGTCATGAAGACTTTGATCTGACCTCATCATACAAATAAATTAATGAATTAAAAAAATACAGAATTCTTTTTAGAATACAAACTGTGATGTTTAAATTTCAAATTAAAACTTATTAACATATTAACATCACAGTGGCTTCACCTTCATCTTTCCATTCTCTAACCTGCCTATCTGGCTGAGGATCACAAGGAGCCAATGCCTATGCCAGGAACATTAGGTAGGAACAAACCCAGGATGGAGTGCCAGTCCATTTTAGTCATTTTGTAGCAAATTTAGAGTTACCAGTTAAACCAACCCAGAAATATCTTAAGGATGATATAATACAACATTCATCCATCCATCCATTATCCAACCTTCTATATCCTAACTACAGGGTCGTGGGGGTCTGCTAGAGCCAATCCCAGCCAAAACAGGGCGCAAGGCAGGAAACAAACCCCGGGCAGGGCGCCAGCCCACAGCAGGCCGATAATACAACATTGCATAATTCAATTCAGAGTGGCTGCGTGTAGGTTGCTAAGCCCATTGTGGTAAAATCAAGTGCAAGGCAGTAACAATCTCTGTACTGGGTACCAATCCATCACACATCTCACACAGGCTCAATTTCATATCATTAATTACAACATGTAGACATGGGGAGAACATACAAATTCACAAAGAAAAGTACTAGGTGCAGGATTCAAAAACACAATGCTGGGCTCTTTGGTGGCCACTTACCATAACATTCACAAACTTTGAGAAGGCTAACTGACCAGGAAATTCGTATTCTTATGAGTAAAACTACTGACACTCTCACACTTAACAGAGACACCCAGAAGGATATACAGTTTTGCAAACTGATTACTATAGACTGTTTGACCAACCGCTGCTCTGCCCCTTTATATTCAAAGCATTTCAAATTATCAGTTCTTGTTCAACAGGCCCATGGTTGATAAGATTCATTTTTTTAGTCCTACATGGTAAGTATTATTTCATTAACTTCTCCTGGGTGAGCTTTCAATGGTTAATGTGGTTTATTGGCTGTGCCACCAGACTTTAAAGAACAAAGTTTTCAGCAAAATTTCTGCTTTTCAATTATTTATGACTGTGAACGTTTCCCTTAACCTGCCTGTGCTCCAATGCTAACTAATTAAACATTTTGTCATCTTGTAAATCACCTTTGGTAAAGGCGTTGGCCAAATATATGATTACTCATAGTCCTCATTGCCTAAGCTTTCTTCCGTCACACCAAATGCTCTCTCTACTTCTGCTTTTTAAAATTTGGAATCCAAGTGCGTTTGAATGCATTGGCGCATTAAGTGTCTTTAAAACAAATCACAATACACAATATACCTGTAGTATTTCAATGCTAATCTCAAACTCACTGCATTAACTAAAGAAATAACAATAAAGTCAACAGAGTTCTCTACAATTTTATCTCAGATTTGAGGCTTGTAACAAACATTTAAATACCATATTGTCTATCCTTCCAACTATTATCAAAGCCAGTTAATCTAATTCGAAGTCACTGAAGCCTATTTCAGCATCATTGGGTGCAAGACTAGAAATGTTTAGTGTTAGGCCAAGTGGATGATGCTAGACACCACCATCTATACTTCAGACCATGATCTGTATATGTAGAGGCCAAGAACATGAGAAAGTCACAAAGCTTATGAGCAACTGACCAGAAGTCAGCTTGACTCCCAAATGGTGTATGCTTCATCAAAATTACTGTGTAGTTTTTTGCTGTTGTTTTCTTTTCTTTTCTTTTTTTTTACTCTCACCCAACCTTATTTATAGTATGAAGAACTATCCCCTACTTCCCGTTTTATATTTCAGGGCTCAGAACCTGATGATTCATTTAATAAGAACCTGTGTTAAAATGTAAGAGTAATAGAAGCATGGTAATAATACTGCCACACTGTTACAGTAGACTAAGTCTGAATTCATGGCCAGGTTACTTTCTGCGTAGGGCTTACACATTCTGTTTTTCTGCCATACAACAAAGATGTGCAGGCTAACTATGTGGCTGAGCCTATTCTATGATGGTGGGACACACCATCCAGAGTGGGTGCCTATTCCTGCAGCCAAGACTGCTGGCAATGGCTCTAGCGCCACAAATAATCGACACAGAGTAATACACAAAATTTGAGCTTTTCTGGACATTGCTGCCCTTTCTGCAACAAGTCGGTATGAAATCACTGATAGTCTCATTCCCACTGTGCTGCTATTTTAGTACTTTGATTGGAAATCAGTGTGCTGCAAATCCTCGCTTTGTTATGGTTAAATGGTACAATTCCAAGAGCAGTATGCTATGGGATTAAGAGATAAATAACATTTACTTTTTGACCCAAACAAGAAAAACATTATCTCACTGAGAAAAAAAAAAAATTTTTCATGAAATGCATTAGAAACATTTTGGGAATTTTAATAACAATGATGCAGTCACAGCAAGTGATACTCAGTGTCAAGTGATAAAAAAGAACGAAGGCATCAGGCTAAAGCCATGCAGATTGTAAACAGTGTTCAAACGGAATACTGCAGGCAACTTTTTACAGATGTACAACTTGCAAAAACATGAATAATTTATGTTTAGTAAAATTGTAGTTATCAAGTTGGCACACTGCCAAATATAATTAATAGGAATATTTTTGTTTAATGTCCAGCAGACCAAACCAGTTTCGACTGTCATTCTGCCTCTGCTCTGAAATTTGCTATTTCTAACATTTGTAATTTAAACTATCTTAGTTTAGATGCATCACTATCTATAATTCTAATAGTGATGATTCTTCCAGGATTGTGTAGGATTTCTCATTTTCTCCAATGATCCTCACTTGAACTAGATTTAATGAGCTTACACTGCCCATTAATCCATTATTGAACCCGCTTGATCCAGTAGACATTCACCATCATCATTTACATGTACACTGTTTGCTATTTATTTTTATTTAAAGTGACTTACAAAAGAAGTCATAATAATCGAGTAATACCAGTCTGGAGATTGTCTGGGATTACGTGTTGCAGGACAACAGTACAAAATTGATTTCCACAAGTGAAAAGCTCAAAACAAAATATAAGCTAGTGTGAAGGATGGCCGGCCAAATATTCCAGCCCACACCTCCAGGCCGCCAGATGGAGCCCTCCCAGCAGCATGGAAGTTCCCCAAATTCCAGCAGGGCCTTATGGACATTGTAGTTTTTAAAAAACAACCCTGCTGGATACCATGGGGACCACAAGGAGCCGCTGTAGGGAGGCTTGCAGAGTGCTACGTACCCTATAACCTGGAAGTGCGTCCTGATCACATGACCGGAGGGAACAACGTGTTTCCAGGTTGAAGAAAAGGACTTTTAATCTGACCCAGAAGTGATGAGGACTCATGGATTGCAGGGCTGGATCCACTTCCAGGTCAGGGACTATAAAGGACTCTGGGAAACCCCAGACGAGTGAGCTGAGCTTGGGAGGAAGGGGTGGCTACGTGTCTGGGAGAGGAGGATTGAGTATTGATTATTGGTTATTGTATTGTATGAGTAGTGTGGAGTGGAGGGTGGTTAGTGCACGTTATTATTATAAAATAAATAATAATTGTTCTTTTACCTGGTGTTTGGCATGGTACCTGAGGGTTCAAGAGGTCGATAGGGGCCTCTACTGCTACACTAGTTACAATTCCCACATTTTCAAAACATAACACCTATCACCAAACAAGAGTCTTCAGATGCTTCTTGGCCACATTGAAAGAGTCCTTGAAGGGGTGCCAGCCCTTGATGAAATGAATTTGTACACTGCAACTTCCTTTCTTCCTTCACCAATGTGCTCAACATTTTATGTTGACTGCTAAGTTAGCAGATGTTTTTACAGACATCTTTAACATCTCTCTATAGTTGTCTGTTGTACCTACCAGTTTAAGACTATCCCTATCATTCCTGTGCCCAAGAAAACAACTGTAACCTACCTCAATGACTATCAGCCTGTGGCACTCTGTCATAATGAAGTGCTTCAAACGACTACTCATGGGTGACTTTAAAGCTAGCCTCCCACCACTAGACCCCTTTACAGTTCGCGTATCGTGCCAATTGGTCCACAGATGATGCAATCACACTTCTCCACACCATCCTATCCCACCTGGAGAAAAAGAACAGCTATGCCAGAATTTTGTTTATTGACTTCAGTTCAACTTTTAATACAATCATCCCACAGCAGCTAATAGAGAAATTGTCTATGCCTGAAATGAACACCTCACTTTGTAATTGGATCTTGAACTTCTTGTCAACACTATGACTGTAAGAGCCAATCTTAGAAAGTAATGTTAAATTCACTTACCTGCTTAATTTCAATAGAATATCTCATCGTTGCTTAGAATATGGTATAGTCTTTTATCCCGTGTAAGTTAACACGAAATAGAACTTTCTTAGCTACATCTGTATAACAGAGTGATAATTTAGCAGTCAGAAAATAATCTCACTGCTAGCATAGACTGGTAGACAAGTTTGTAGTTTGTAAATAGGATATTTGCAAACAGTTTTAATATGCGCATTCTACATGTAATATGACTGTATGACCAAACAGAAAGAAATGAAACAAGATAAATAAGCCTTAAACAGAACTTTTCTTAAATAAGTACTTTCATTTACTTTAATATAAATTTGTTCGCTATTTTTGTCTGAACTATTTTGCTTTGAATTTACTAAATCTTTTAAAATGAAGATATTTGGTCTGTGGAATTATTTGAACAAGCATTACACCACTGCAAGAACTGTCCTATGAAGCAAACTAAAAGCTACAGGACCTTAGTAACGTTGAACAAAGACATCGTGCTACATCAGACTGAGTAGGGGGCACCTCAGGACTGTGTGCTCAGTCCATTGCTCTTTACTTTAACACATGACTATACTGCCAAATCCAGCACAAACAAACTCATTAAATTTGTTGTTGATACAACAGTAGTGGGACTCATCAGTGATGAAGATGAGACATCTTACAGAGCAGAGGTGGAACAGTTAGTGAGCTGGTGTGGGAACAACAATGTGTCCCTTAATGTCAACAAGACAACAGAGTTGACTGTGGACTTTATATATACAGTATATATATATATAGGGCGGCACGGTGGCGCAGTGGGTAGCGCTGCTGCCTCGCAGTTGGGAGACCTGGGGACCTGAGTTCGCTTCCCGGGTCCTCCCTGCGTGGAGTTTGCATTGTTCTCCCCCGTGTCTGCGTGGGTTTCCTCCGGGCACTCCGGTTTCCTCCCACAGTCCAAAGACATGCTGGTTAGGTGGATTGGCGATTCTAAATTGGGCCCTAGTGTGTGCTTGGTGTGTGGTGTGTTTGTGTGTGTCCTGCGGTGGGTTGGCACCCTGCCCGGGATTGGTTCCTGCCTTGTGCCCTGTGTTGGCTGGGATTGGCTCCCAGCAGACCCCCCGTGACCCTGTGTTTGGATTCAGCGGGTTGGAAAATGAATGGATGGATGGATATATATATATATACATACTACAAGCTCCCTGCTTGCTTCACGAGCCCACCCCCTCCCCCCATCCAGGGGCGCGCAATGCGCCAGCCCACTTCACGTCTTTGCCGCTCGCGTTGTGGCTGAACACACATACTTTGGAGTTGCGGATGGATCACCCTGCTTGCTTACTTTTCCTCCTGCCGTGCTGCGTGTTCTGCTTCTCGTGCTGCGCATTGATCACTTCAAAGCATGAGCAGCAGCTGTCCTTGCTTCGCTCACTCTTAACCCACATGAGTGGTGCGTTAAGTGTCTCCCACTTCGCATCTCTGCCGCTTGCATTGTGATGGGAGGGGGCTGAACTCAAGCTAAGGAGAGGTGGACGGATCAGCTGCTGTCTTTTGCTGCTGAGCTGTGTGTTCTGTTTGTTGCACTGCACATCGATCATTTAAATCTTTTCACTTCAAACGGATACTCAAAGACATTCATTAAACAATGGCTACACAGAAGATGCCAAAAAACTCATCAAACAATTGATTCGAACCAGACCCCCCATCCCACCTGGTACACACTCCCTTATCAACACAGTGTGTCTGATGGTGCAGCACGCATCCTGGCCAAATCAGGCATCAGAATAGCACACAAGCCTGCAAACAATCTGCACACTGTCCTTTTCAACGCTAAAAACAAGAAATTGATAGCAGAAACATGAAACGCAGTTTATAGCATTCCATGCAGTTCTTGCCCAGCGGTATACATAGGACAAACATCAAAAAGAATTGCAACACGTATACAGGAACATCGCAACCCTGTCAGAAGGAAGAACTCACGATCACAGAACTAAACGCATACAAAATCAACAGGACATACATTTAACTGGGACAATGTACAAGTAGATTTAAGCCAGTACTAAAAGTGCCAGAGAACTGGCCGAATCTTGGCTATCAGACAAAAACGCCATTAACAGACATTTGGACATAAACCCAGCATATGCAAACTTAAGAAGAACATATTCATAATAAATAAAACGTTACGACCAATACCCCCCCCCCCCCCCCCCCCCCGACCCAGCTCCCCCCACCTAATTTTGCTATATATTGCCTTTGATTCTTGTATGTCAAAGCATTATCCTCTGATGAAGGCCCCTGGTAGGGGCTGAAAGCTCAGGAATAAAAAACTACTTTATGATACGTGGTTCATTTTTTCTCCCTTTGTGGATCTCCAGCTGCTAATATGCAAACTGTATCACAGACTTTCGCTTCCTTTCTCTTTTTGCACAATTTCAGGTCTTGAGTAACGCAATCTTGTCCCACTGTATTTTAGATATGGCTGGAAAGATACACGAATTTTTCACATTACTCACATTAATGAGAATTTCAGCATGACTTTTTGAAAATTAGAGGTCATCGATTCTATCTTGTGATACCCCAGGAACATACATAACTTATGCAATGGTAAGATGAAATACAACAAACATTGTACCAGTGTAAGAACCTATGAAAACATATCACATACAATAATGATAAACATGGTTATTACACGTTTAGATATGGGTTGTTTTCCCTTGCTATGTTAAATTAAGTCGTTTACACAAATCGACTTCTCAAATGAAGAAATGCTTGACATGGTGCACAGGTTATGTTATATGAAAACATGCCAAACATTTCCAACTGTTTACCTTTAACTTGTAATAATTGCCATGGAAAAATAAATTATTTCAGTTCATTATTTGATGTCCACTCCAGGCCTTTTCGTTTGTCACCACTATGCACTACTGTAATTTTTACTGTTGTCCACAGATGAAGAGTGAATGTTGAAAGTAACTTTATTTGCAGTAAATTACTAACATTGGCTATTTATTCACATATTTAATTAAAAGTACTATTCTAAGTGAAAAAAATCTACATTGAATGCAACATTGGCAAGTATCTGCTTGTTCTGATGTGAGGCAAAACCTTGGATTGAAATTTGAAAAAAACATCTCCATTTGAAACAATGATGTTTTTGTCAATAATATTTTACACTGGTGTATATAGAGAATTATCAATGACATGTGTTCAATGTTCACCTCCTAGAAATTCCCATCTGCTGTTCACTTGGATCCTACTATTCAAACATATTTATGATGCATTTGAAACATGTCTTATTGTAAGACAAAACCTGATGTTTGATTAAAAAAGTACAGTCCTTTATTTTAATTTGCACTAATCTTGGCATTATACTCCAGGCACACTATGCAGTACTGCTACAGGTGGCGCAGTGGTAGTGCTGCTGCTTTGCAGTAAGGAGACTGTGGAGGATTGTGGGTTCACTTCCCGGTTCCTCCCTGTGTGGATAGCACTTTGAGTACTGAGAAAAGCGCTATATAAATGTAATGAATTATTAATTATTTTGCACATCTCTTCCCATGACTAGTGTTTTTTGTAACTCTGAATTCCTAGCTTGTGTCTTCATTAATAAGGTAGACAGATATTTCTGCCCCACTCCTCTATTTGTGAGCAACAGTGAATGTACTAAGAAGAGATTTTAAAGATTTCTCCAGCAACCTTAAAGTACTGTTTTGTTCCTGATCTTATTCCACTTCACTACTGAATCTGGGATCCATGATTTGCTGTTGTTTTATTAAAAGCCTTTAAGAATCCATTGTAGCAAACAAACCTTTCTAAGTTAATCATAATGGGAAAATAGCTGCCAAGTTGCTGATTTTTCTTTTATTGTAATGCTTAAAAATCTCAATTTTAAAGGGCATTTTCACGTTCAGAAAAGCACATTCACCTTGTCCTCAATCAACACAAATCTTTAGAAGATTGGAAACAAAATTACACAAACTTTTAAAAACAAGGGTGTAATGAAACATAATTATTACGGTTACCTGTATTATATTTTTTTTACTGTATCTGTAAAGGCTGAAAGAGAACTGTTTAGTTTGATTTAATACTGTCTGTTATTCCTTGACCACTGGCTCCCACCCTCAGCTGTCAACTGGTACCCCACACTGCATAGCTGCCAAATTGTGTTGTTGCATTCTTTATACCTTTAACAAGCTGCTTTTTATCTTTACTATAGCCTACAGCATACTTCTTGGGAATTGTCTTAAAAGTTTTTTGATATAGCAGCTGAAGTTTAAAGTTGATGTGAATAAAGGTTTCTGATAATTAAAAAATATAAAGAAGAGGAAATACTTAAAGATCATTATAATAAACAGTACAGTAAATTCAGTTACTCATTTGTGAATTATGAAGTGTTACGGTGACTCAGTGTATATAAAAGAGACGGACAGCGACTTTATGTCTTCTGTATTCAATGATCAAAAAGGCACACAACCAGTTGGGTAGACTATAAGAACAAGTGTGTTAATGTGTTTAATTAACCACAAGGAATTTTTGTCTGCGTTTCATATACGCATTACAGGTATGAGAAGTATCCCAGTACCACTTTTCTCTTTGATCATGTCATTTTCTACACACAGCAAATCCTGTTTTAGTGAATGGGTGTCTTTTCAAGTATCACTTTCGTTTGAAGGCTGCATCTGTGCGCAAATCATAAGCACTTCATGCTTTACTGATGCACCATGAGGACAAAGGCAAAAATATTAATATTAATGAAACATTTCAAGAGACATAAAGTAGAAATAGGACTAAGAACTTTTAACCTCTATTCAAATATATTTTTACTATGAATTCTAAGCTTAAGTGAACCTCTTTCCTTCACATTTGATTTATTAACATTATAATAATAACCAGTAACGGTGGACTGCACAATAACGTGCAGTGAATACACTTGACTTGAGAATTCATAGTTTTCAGATTCTTTCTCTGTACATTTAGCATTCGTTTGCTCAGAGGTTGAAGCGCTTGCTGCTCTTTTCTCCACCATAGTGGCCCGCTTCTTCTCTTCTTTCGTTGGCATCTTTTCACATTAAAACTGATTAAGTCAGTGTTTGTGTTCCAATTACTTAATACATTTTCTTTAATTTTTCACTTAAGCTGGCATATAAGTGTTCAAACTGCCCCAAGAATGATTTAAGATATGAAGAGGTAGAGGAAGTGACTTCGAAGGTGATATGAATGAGAACTGTGCCCGTACGCATGCACCACCCTGCTACCCGCTGCCGAGAGTTGATTTCTACAATAAAATAAAAATAAAAAGAGTAATAAAAATCATCACCCTGAAAGCGGACAGTAGACGTCACATAGTATATGTGTACCAAACTTCAGGTCAATAGTTCAAATGGTTTGCAAGCTACAGGCGATTTAAAATCCTGGACAGACAAACGGACAGCCATGGTAGCTTATTATATAAGAAGATACATTTTATTTATATAGCACCTTTCCCTTGTAATTTTCACTGCCACTAATAGCTGGTGTATAGATGCCAAAGGAGTCCTGTTTCAAGCTTATTTTTATTTTAATTAATTAATAATATTAATGCAATGCAAATTCTCATACTTTGTCCTGCGGTGGGTTGGCACCCTGCCTGGGATTGGTTCCTGTCTTGTGCCCTGTGTTGGCTGGGATTGGCTCCAGCAGACCCCCGTGACCCTGTGTTCGGATTCAGCGGGTTGGAAAATGGATGGATAGAAATTCTCATACTTTTCTGCACAGCTCAGATAAAAAGGTTTTCACGTAACATATCTGGCTGAGTGTAAATAAGCAAACTCAGTGTTGAAACTATAGCCCTTAGCATTTTAATAAATGAAACAGATTCCCAGGTCCAGCCAGCAACTGTGATTTTCAACATCAGCTGTAATCCATATGCTACTTACTGTATATATGGTATACATACAGTATATACATATACATACAAACATTCTCAGACCCCCTTTATCAAAATCAGGGTTACCGGTGGATGACAGACAATTCCAGAAACCCTAGGCAAGAGGCAGGAAAAATCCTTGGACTGGACCCAAGTCTTTTGTAGGCTGACATGTTGTTTTTTAACAGCTGTAATAAACAAAACTGATTGGCATTAGATCAAAGCAAGCAGAATACATATTTATGACTGCAGTAGCGGTACCTACAGTACTATCACTTTAAAGGAGAAGAGAATGGAACATTATGGGCATTCTGCCTGCAAATAAATAACATAACAAACAATTCTCAGACCTACTTAATCTCAATCCCAGTTGTGATGGATTGTAGCCTATACTGTATCAGCAGTGTTTGGCACATGGCAGGAACAGGTCCTGCATAAGGTGTCAGTCCATCACAAGGCACACACCCACCATCATTCTCAATGGGGCCAATTTAGAGTTGACAACTAACCCAACCTCCATTTATTTGGAGATGTTAAAGAAACAACTCACACAAATATGCAGAGAACATGCAAGCTTCACACATTTTAAGTATGCAAGCAACTGTGCAGTTAACTTTTGACAAAGAGGTTGCACTTTTGTAGTTGCTGACATATACTTTGCTGAACAAGATTGTTACTCTTTGGAGGTCTGTGCTTCTTGTGAATCACACAGAAACAAGAGACACTTTATTGGGAATATGTTATAATAATTTGGAATCTAAATGGTACCTTGATGACAGGTTCACAAAACTGCAAAGATAAAATAAAGTTAAAAGTATACTATTTCACCTGAAGTAGTTTTTGTAATTTACAGTTTGACACTTTTTTCAACCAATATGCAAATATTGGCTCATATATTTAAAACTGCAGTCAAATTTAGTACATTCAGTCAACATTTTTTTTTAATATCAACTTCTCCATACATTTAGGAAAGGCTAACGGAACATAAATTTTAGATCACCAAAGCACACTAGTTCCTTCTCTGGACATCAATATAAACATACATGTGTATTTATAAAACTTTCTGGAATTTAATCACAGTAATGATTCCTTTATTCTTCTGCCTCTCCAGTTGATAAGATGCAGGTCATTTACTATTTACTATAGCTATCACTTCCTTTGCCCACTGATAGAATACAATAAAATAAGAACAAACAACTAACAAAAAAGTTAGCAAGTATGTCTGACTTAAAAAAACAAAAACAGAAAAATACCATCAAGATAGGCACAAGCAGTCAAAGCATCCCTTTTACATTGTAATAAATTGTTAGAGAAATCTTCAGGAAACCAGTTATCGGGACACAAACAAATCTGGTGGAAAGCAAGCATAAGGCTCGGCTGGTGACTTCATCAAGCTGGTGCAAGACCTACGCCGGGGTTTCCTGTGATTATTGTCTTTGCTTGTCATCTGGATATTATTAACATTACACTCACCAGGAAAAATGTTAAAGATGCATCTCGAATTCCCTTAAGCAAAAATATTAAGACCTTTCAAATTACAACAAAATAAGCATTTTTAATTTAATAATCATATACAGTATTATATCAGAAGTCACCAAAAATAGTCCTATTCGCCAGTCAAAAATGTTGTTTGAAAAATATTAAATAACTACCCCTGTTCTTGCTCATTGCAATTTTAGACCATGGGCACAGCAAAGGTTCCTTTTACTGGAGAAAATGGAAGAAAAAACACATTGGGCAGGAAGCAGCAGCCAAGTAACAAAGTACAGCTGGACAATTCGAAGATTCGGGTGAGTTAGAATGGTTCACTAGGGTCAATCTAGTAAGAACATCTTAAAATCTCTTTACTCATTAACAAGCCCATAGAGCACCTTTTTAAACTTGAATCATCTAAATGGCAGACTATCATTTTCTGGTAAGGTTTACATGTTAAGTAGTCACAGACCATTAAAACTACTTAACTGTAACTTTAGGACAGACAAGCCAAAGAGTTCAAAGTAGGAACCAGGCAGAGTAAATGAAAAGGTAAAGTTTAAAATGATGTCTGAGAATTGGATTAAGCTGTTTTGAGAATGTATGTAGTTATATATGCTTTATAAAGTTTGAAATAGAAAGATTATAATTGTTCTCTGTCAATATAGACAAAATCAGCACTGACATTTTTTGTGAGAAAACTAAAGTAAATTAAAGCAAAAAATGACCCAATTTTGGTTAACAAAAATCGAACCTACAAAGGTCTGCCTCACTTCCCTAGGTCGGGATAAGCTCCAGATCCACTTCCCCAATCCAAAATTGGATTAAGCATGTTGGAGAATGTCATGTTATAAATATACTTTATTGTTAGAGATGATAGCATTTTGCTATACATAATTTTACTGCATTCTGTAACTAGGATCAATATCATGATTGCGATATCACATCAGAGGCCATGTCCGCAAGAGTTTTGTACCAAGTATCCTAGTTTATTCCCATTTCATAAAGGTTAGGTTAGGTTGGTTAGTAACTTTCAACTAGCCCCATCTAAGTGAGTATGGATATTTATGTGAGTGTGTCCTGTCATATTCAGGGATGGTTCCTAATTATGGCTAATGAAGCTGGAATAGGCTTTGGCATCCATTAGAATAGGCAGATTTAGAGAATGAGTATTAATAAATGATCTCATAACTACAAAATATTTATTTTATAATTGAAAACTGAATCAATTCCATTTTTTTCCAGCCTACTTAAATCAATTGAGGATTGCAGGGGCTAGATATAACAGATGTGAGGCTGAAATGAATCCTGAATAGGAAACCAGTCATAAAATGAATGTTTCCCTACATCAGGGGTCAGCAACCTATGGCACGTGTACCAAGCGTGGCACAAGGAACGATTTTCAATGGAATTCTGATTGAATTGAAATATTGTAAAAAAAAAATAATACTTTAATTGCAGCGCACGCGTTTGTGCGAATGCAACTCACATGTAAATGGAAACCATGTGTTCAGTGCAGGCCATGGTACATTAAAACAAACCTCGTTATTATTAAGTAATATACTGCCCTAAAATGACTCATAAAAGACAAAAACTTGATGTTCGCTCTTTTCAAGACTCTTGGACGAATGAATATGTATTTGTACAACAATATCGTGCTGCAGTGCGTTATGCTGTGAAAGTGTTTGTGTCAAGTGTACAAAGACAATATCAAACTAAACATTAGTCCTCGTTTAAAAACTCTGATGAGAAAAGTGAAGCTATAAAAAGGGCTGTTTCTGGCTTTAAGAAACAAACTACTTATTTTAGTCAAATAATTGGAACCAAAAATAAAGCCACTGAATGTAGTTATACAATTGCTTTGCATTAAAGAATTAATAGCTCTGATTAATAAAAAAGACTGATTAATCATATTAAAATTGTTGATTATTTTTTCTTATTCAAACTATGTATTTTGTATTAAAAAATTTTATTTCACATATGATCCTATGTATTTTAAAATATTGAATGACCAATAATATAACATCCAGTTATAATGGGCTTCAAAAGTATGCCCATTATAACCGGACCAATTTTGATACTATATATACCAAAATTGGTAGAATTATGTTGGCACACGGAATAACATTGCAACATAGGTTCGGCACGACACTGCTGAAAGGTTCCCAACCCCTGCCCTACATAATAGTATATTAAATTAGAAAATAACATAGTTACAAAGTAAATGAGGAAACATATATTTCAAAAATTCATTTCTTACAGTGGAAATGAGCTTCCATAATTTTGAGGGAAAAATTAACTATTTCATCTAAATGGGACCACCCAAATAATGGCTTTTTTTTTTTTAACTTTTCTGCAAGCAGTCTAAAAATGAAACCCAATTGTGACTGATGAGTTTATTTGACTTAAGATGCCCCTACAATAATGCAGACTAGTTGTTTGAATATCACTATCAGAAAAAAAATAATTGTTATAGTTTAGATTCATACTTTGGATTCCACTTCTCTTTCCATCCTAAATTACCAACTCTGAGGTCTATCATATTACTGCCAGTGAGCAATAGGGTGACCAGATACTGCTGTACTCAGAACGGGCTGGAGAATGCCTATCATGAACCTGAGTAGAGACAGGCAGTAAGTGGGAGATGGGAGACTTGGGGCTGGGTGGAATAATAGATTGGAAGACTTATAATGATGCTTACGCATAACTACGCTTATTGTCATATTTTCACATCCCGCTTTTACACACTCAAAAACTCCACATGACTGTAAAGAACCTTTAAAAGCCAATCAAAATAAATTCATTATGTGTTATTTGTGCACTCAAGATAATACATTAAACACATAGCAGGACACTAACCATAATCTCTGAAGTTTAACATAATAATTAGTCAAAAATGTTAGTCACAGCATCACTGAAAGCTGCACTATAATTTACATAAACAGAAATTAAAAGTGTATTTTGTATTTGAAGGAATACTTCACTGAATGTTAGCTTGCTATTGCAATACTGATATAGACATAAAATTAATTATCGTAGGATAGCTGGTTGATCACGTCTTTTTTTATCAGAACTTATGTGATTTGTGTTTAAACGTAGTGCACAATAGTACCTGTGAAACAAGGTACAATATGCAATAACACACACAATGTATCCATAAGTTACTGCACTGAGAAATTAGTTATGTCTAAAATATAGGACAGTTAAATTTTTAAAAACATGGAACTTCTAAATTGGGCCTTGTATGCACACCTGTTTCAAGAAATACGAGACATCTGGTAAAAGTAGCAGGTAATTGTCAGTAGCTTGAGTCATTCGCTTTGCTATGTTCTTGTCACATGAGATCTTTCAAAGCAGCTTCAATTTGTTTCTACCCAATGAAAGTGAAGCACTTCTTGTTGTCATTATTTCTCTGTCTTCATGAAACAATCTAGTTCCTAGTAGTATTTTTGCTTTGCATTCTCCCCTACTATAACCTATCTTCTATGGGAGAGGAGCAAAAGCTTTAGATTCATCCAAAAATTTCAATCTCTGGTTTTTGAAGGATCTTGAAGTTTTAGGTTTCCCCGATACTGAAAACTTTGATATATCGATGATGGGTATGTGTCTGTCTCTGTGTGTGTTTGTGTGTCACAGTTTCTTGAGGACGGTCTAGAGCTAAAACAGCGGGAAGGAAAAATACCAAACTCGAACTTAAGCCTGTTATGAGATGATGATGTACTGATTAGTTTTTGAGCCAAATCATGCAAGAGAAAGAGGCACTGTAGAGGAACCCTTAAATACAGTAATTCCACAATTAATTATGAATTCTTCTCATCAGTTTCTATCGTAATGACCTATTTTATGATCAGAACGATCAGCATCAGAGTAGTAAGTAATTGCTGAAATGTTATAGAATAGTTTGGGTTCCAAGGGTGCAAAGCTTACTGATGCTCACACCCAAATATTTTATACTTGTATTCTTTTTAAAAACTCTGATTGAATAAGTTCTGGTAAATTTGCAAAACTCTTTGTCTTAAAATAGAGAACCACTCTATGGGATCACATTTTTTAATTACTATAATTTACCCTTTCAAATGTAGTTTGAGAGAGGTAATTTCACCTTGTATATTTTACTCTTTTAATCATTCGATAACTACTTCTGATGACAAAACAAATCCCCATTACTTTTTACTTTCTTGTATACAAAGTATAGGGAAAGTATTATAATCGTCCAAAAATTCAATGTCAAGATTTTGGAGAATCTCGAGGTTTTAGACCTCCCTGAGTCCAAAAATACCGTTTTTTGGAATTATGTCTGTGTGTCTGTCTGGGCGAGTGTTTGTATGTAAACACGATAACTTGAGTATGCTTTCACTTAGGTCAACCAAATTTTGCTTGCAAGTATCAGGTACAAAAGAGAATTCGATCAACTTTTGGGCTATTTCCACTAATCGGAAGTGGTACTTTACCTTTTATTCATTCAGCTGCAGAGTCCGATTTATTCAACTTTACTTTTATAATAATTGTTCAATATATTATTTGTTTGATTTGATTTTTTTTGTTGATGGTTCTTTAATGTACTAAAAATATAATCATTGTGTTGCGGTTTACTCCTTAAATATCCCTCCCCATATCTGAGTATATGAGAAAGTCTAGGGGAGACCACTCCCAATTTTTTTTATTGATTTTATTAAAAGCAATTAACATTCCATACAATCAAATCAAGGTTAACAGAACTAAATTCAACATCCACCCAAGAGAAACAGAGGAAGGCCAATAGGCAGAGTAAAACAGTGTAGAAAAAAGGGAAAGAGAACCCTTTTCCCCCAATATAAATGCTTATTTAAAATGTTATTGCGTAGATCCTTCCAGGTTTTAAAAGAAAGTTTTGAACAGATCCTCTGAGAATTTAATTTTTTCCAGTTTCAAATAGTATATAATTTCAGTTATCCAATGACTTAACTGAGGTGGGTTAGGATTCTTCCAGTTGAGCAAGATAAGTCTATAGTGTAGTCTATAGTATAGTAAAGGCGATTACAGTTTGTTTGCCCTTCTCCACTTGGATTAGGAGGGGTTGTAACACCAAGGTTCTCTGACAGACATTTAAAGATTTTGGTACAGAATGATGTTAATTTGGTAAACACCCAAAACATGCGGCCCAGTGAGGCCGGAGCTCGATTGTAACGCTTTCAGGTTGGATCTTGCCCTGGAAACATTTTGGACAATTTTAAATGAGATAGATGTGCTTGATAAAAGACTATAAGCTGAATAATTGTATTCTTTGTGCATATGGAGCTCGAGTGAATTCTGTGGGTGGCTGCCTTCCACTCCTTTTCTGAAATGTTGAGTAGGTGATCCCTTTCCCATTGTACTCTTTGAAAGGAAGGGACTATCAAATTTCCAACACAGGTTATCGAGATGTCAGCGAAGTCGCACATATGTCAGGGAACACGCTGTCATGTGAGCTGTGCATGCCAACACATGCAGACTTCAGCATATTGTAAATTTTAATTTTTGGGTATTTCTTTAAAAGAGTATGTTTAGAAGATGCAAACCATATAGGCCCTCCACAATCAGAAATTGGCAATAGTAAATCAATCAATGCAATTTGTACTTCAGCGGAATTGTAAATCTGGAGTCTATGAAAGCTATTTTAAGCCAGTACTTGCCTAGTTGGCTTTGATTTTTAACTATTTGATATTGTAAAGTGCTAATAAACAATATGTATTTCAGGTCCTCAATTAATACATGTTGTATAGTTATGATTCTATTACCACTGTTACTTTTAATATGACTTGTTACAGTCATTTCTAAAGCACAAAAATATGATGTCTGTTTATCTGATGCAATAAATAAAAAAAATGCTGTAGCTATCATAACAGTTAAATAATGATTTATGAGAGTTGCAGCTATCGAATAACACAATATGAAGAAGTGTCATGTTACAGAGCATAACAATAATTTACAGTCAGGTACAGTGGTAGCAATTTCATGACAGTTGATTCATTTACCAAGGAATATTTACAAGTACATACAAGGATGCATCGAACATTAGTTAAGCTGAAAATGCAGTGTGGAATACCATGAAAGGCTGTCAATAAACATCCTTTATTTCAAACATGGAGTTATAATAATTAAGAAAAATTATGTTAATAACACAGTACAGAAATTACTGGACCACTCTTTTTGTGTGTGTGGGTAGCAGATCATGATTTTCTAATTAACCAAGCAACACTTTAAAACCTTGAAGGAAGGTACAGTTTAACAATGGTGGATATCTTCAGGCTGACCCTAACAAAAACCGTCTAAGGCAGGCATGCGCAACCTTTCCGCTATTGACGGCCGCACTACAGACTTTTTACTTTAATAACGGCCGCACTACAGACTTTTTACTTTAATAACGGCCGCCAGTAAGTCCAAGTAAACTTAATAATGTTTTATGATTTATGTAAAAATTTACAGATTACACATTAAAACAGAGTATGATATATCTGACAATATTCAATTTACTGGTCTACATATGTAAAAAAATGTCTACGAAACGTCATATAGGACAAAAAACCTTTACAGCAATTGTTTCAGGAAGTTTGGAAAACATCGCCATTAATGGCTTCCTTGCTCTTGCATGTTTGCAGACAGACTTGCAAAGTCAGGGGACTCGCTGGAGACCATTAGCCGTATTCCAGACTCTAGATTGCTGTCTACCAATCGGGTTCGGTACTTGTTTTTCAGATATTTCATTCTGGAAAACGCTGCTTCGCACATATGATGACCGTTTGCTAATGGCGATAGGCAGTGTATGGACTTAGCCACAAGGCCGTACAGGCGTACACTCCCATTTCCTTCTCAGTTCCATATTGGCTAGCCGCTAGTCACGTGACTTCAAATGTACTCCTGGGTGTCAGCCCATTTCAACCGAACTTAATATTCAAGTAAGCAAATCGGCTTTCGGCGTCACCATACCGACCCGGCCGACAAAGATTCCGCGGCGTTGAGACACCTTACTCGCTGGAGTCCAGAGACCCTACACCTGCACGGCCGCCATTACGTACACTTTAATATACACGTCCACGGCCGCCAAAGTCCTTGCCCACGGCCGCATGCGGCCGTACGGCCGCAGGTTGCGCACAGCTGGTCTAAGGTGAAGAAAGATAGGATTCTGAATATAACATGAAGATGGAATGAATTGACCTTTGTAGTATTTATGAAGTCTTGTGAGGTGGGGCAGTTGGAACTTTACAGCATTGTTCATCAGGGCCCTCTTGGCAAAAGTAACAAACTATATTTTTGCAATTGCATTCAGCCTCAAGAAACTTTTAGCTCTGAAACCAAGTCTTATTATTTCAAGGTTTCTATACACTATTTTGTAATTTTCAATTTTTATAATATTCTGATTATTGTTTACTCCTTTATTATTATTATTATTACTAGTATTTTAGAAACACAATTTTGTAAATTCATTGCATGGTTGCAACCATATTGTTTCTTGCAAAAGAGCTGGTTACCTAACATATGATTCAATACTACATTGTATGTGATGTGATGATGATAAGAAGACAGCGCACATGAAATTGTATACATGCTTTTAGATAATAAGACCATTACACTAAGACTCATGATTATTATAGTTAGGTAACAGAAATGTTAGTTATAGTTAGGTAATGTTTCTGTTTTCTTTTGACCTACAAATTTTATATCATGCATTTAGTTTTTGTTTGCTTTCTACATTTTTGTCCTGGTTTAGGTCCTTTTCTGTTTAACAGATTTTCATTTGACTTGCCCGTTACGTTTTCATTTTCTGGTCCTTGCTTATCATTATTCTGTTTTCTTCTTTTTTTTGGACTAGACCTATTTTTCATCTTTCATTTCAATACAGAATATGCAAATATATCAACATTATCAACTTTTTTTTAAAGAAATTAACAGTAGACTGCCAAAGGTTTTGCTTTTACAGTATATACAGTCGGTAGTGGTTCTAGATCATCAACCAATCAACCATCAAATCTGATGTGTGACTCATTGCTTTAATTACATTCTTAACAGACATGAGAGCAATAAGGTTGTACTTACTTTCATGCATGGCTTCTGCATGTTGTTGTCTTTTTTAAACAAATTGAAAAAGTAAAATCTGCTGTTTGTTGTTTGCCACCCAAAGTTTAGATTTATCTAATTTCAGCAACTGATAAACACAAGATGACTGTTTTGGCAGTTACATTCTGATATGCAAAACCATAAAACTGACAAAGGGGGTACTTATATTTTCACATTACCGTATATTGCATTCTCTGGGTCAAAAAACAAAATAGTGCTGGGGACTGACTCTAGGCGGCACGGTGGCGCAGTGGGTAGCGCTGCTGCCTCGCAGTTGGGAGACCTGTGGACCTGGGTTCGATTCCCGGGTCCTCCCTGCGTGGAGTTTGCATGTTCTCCCCGTGTCTGCGTGGGTTTCCTCCGGGCACTCCGGTTTCCTCCCACATTCCAAAGACATGCAGGTTAGGTGGATTGGCGATTCTAAATTGTCCCTAGTGTGTGCTTGGTGTGTGGGTGTGTTTGTGTGTGTCCTGCGGTGGGTTGGCACCCTGCCCGGGATTGGTTCCTGCCTTGTGCCCTGTGTTGGCTGGGATTGGCTCCAGCAGACCCCTGTGACCCTGTGTTCGGATTCAGCGGGTTGGAAAATGGATGGATGGATGGACTGACTCTACGTCCTTGTTTTTCTGAACCAGTTTGTTAGTCACTAGATCACTCTGCATCGATTTTTCAAATTATTTGCCCAAAAATCTAAAATTAAAATTGTAATTTTACCAATGGCTTCAGCTTCAGCATATTGGTAGTTGTCAGTAAACATGCTGTCATACATGATCATATCTGAAGAGCTTGCAAAGACAGATGTATGTTAATCTACTTACCCATCTATAAAATACTAAAATGATCAAGTAATGAAAGGTCTGAATATATTTTTCAAATTCAGCTTTTAATAATACCCTTTAAAAAGGAAACTATGCTTGAAACATTTTGTAAAAAACATTTTGTATGTAGATAAAAGAGCCTGAGTAATTTGAACATAATCAGACTATTTTGAAAGAATGAACCTTAAAAACATTGTCATGAAGAGAATTAGATCAAAACTGGTCAAAAATAAAAACGTCTTGATTCAT
Source organism: Erpetoichthys calabaricus (assembly GCF_900747795.2). Classification (NCBI taxonomy): domain Eukaryota; kingdom Metazoa; phylum Chordata; class Cladistia; order Polypteriformes; family Polypteridae; genus Erpetoichthys; species Erpetoichthys calabaricus. Next base: position 131,594,777 of record NC_041400.2, on the reverse strand, counting down.
ATTTGTTCACACAGCAAAGGTGTAATTTGTTTTGTACTTTGCAATGCGTACAAAACAAGGAGTAAGTGTTCAGCCATCAGTATCTCTGGCCTTGTGGTATGGGTTTCAGTACTGAGATATTCCATATTGAGCCTGGAGTCACTTTAATGGGTTCACAGACATACAGTGCTAAACAATTTCTTTTTTATGTGCAGTTAACTGCAGGGACATTTGCAGTTCTACAAGAAAATGCAAAATGATGCTGATGGGATTTCTTTTTGCAGTCTTTTTCAGGAAGAATTAATTTTAAGTAATTAAAAAGTGACTACCAAAATGCATGGTTATCTTGCATAGTTCAAACTGCAAAAAAGTATCAGCAAATGAAGAAATTAACCATGCTATGACAAGATTATAGAACATGTGAAATGGTTGCCTAGTTTAGTTTATATAGTACCATACAGTAGCACTACACATGTTTACTTTATGTAATGTATATTTAGTTAAACTTAGAGTAGAAAAAGCTCAAGTGATTCTTTCCATAGCACACATTGAGTCAGTAATGGATAACAAACCAGTATCATTGTAGTTTATAACCCAATGTCCTACAGGCAAGTCACATTCATTCATTTTCTGAATCTGCCAGTTGCAATTGAAGAGCACAGAAGCTGGATGCTACCAAAATCAGTAATGGATTGTGCACCAAGCCATTGTAGAGCACACCAACTCAATGCCATTTTACACAGCCAGTCAGACTGAATGACTGATGTCTTAGGATACTGCAGTACAAGCAGAAAACACATGCAGACAAGGGGAACAGAGAAATTGCATGCATACAATGCTGAAGCCAGGATTTAAACCCAGCACTACAGTTGTGAGACAGAACTACTAATACTAGTCACCACAATTCATTTCTCCCACAGGACACACTACTAAATATTGATAGCATATATTTCTGAATTTAACATGGTGTTTTAATATTTTAATAGATGACGGGGACCTTGCCCCACTGGGACGCCTGGAGAAGGGAAGGACAGGGAGAGGGGCAGTATCTTCCCCGGGACGCAAGAGGGCAGCCGCCCTGGAAAGCTCAACCCTGTGGGGGACCATGGCCACCACCAGGGGGCGCCTGGATGCTTCGAGAGCCATGGACTGCAGCGCTTCCGCCACACCAGGAAGTGCTGCCAGAACAGGAACAGGGTACATCTGGAGTACTTACAGGTGCCTATGCAGCACTTCCACCACACCAAGAAGTGTGCAGGAAGGATTTCAGGGAGTACCTGGAGCACATCCGGGTGCATTATAAAAGGGGCCACCTCACTCCATCGGACAAGCCGGAGTAAGGTGGAAGTGGACAGAGCTTGTGAGGAGTGGAGTAGAGGCGGCAATAGAGAGAGAAGAAAGGACTGTGAGCCATTATTATTGGTGGTTTGTGCACTGTGTGTTTTACAGGAGAAGAACTGTGCAATAAACGTGTGTGTTTTGGAACAGTCAGAGTCCGTATCTGTCTGTGTCCGGGCTGAATCTTTCACAATGTTATAGTCTCATCCAAAAAGCATAAATGTATTGCATGCTGTTCCAAATTACCATAACATTCCCAAAACCTGTAAATTCCAAATTAGAGGTGTGGAGGCCAGACCTCATTTCGTTGTCACTAAGAACAAGGTAGAAAATAACCCTGGAGGGAATTCCAGACCTTTGCAGTTACAAATTGATCTCTACTTCATATTCTCAGAAAGTATAAGGGAATACCAAGTACTTTTGTTAAAACACATGTAGACAAAATCGGGAGTGACCTCCCCTAGACTTTCTCATATATTTAGATATGGGGATGGATATTTGAGGAGTAAACTGCAACACAATGATTATATTTTTATATTATGCACATTGAAGAACCATCAACAACAAATCAAATCAAATTAATAATATATTGAACAATTATTATAAAAGTAAAGTTGAATAATAGGTAAAGTACTACTTTAATGGAACTAGCCCAAAAATTGATAGAAATCTATGTTTTGTACCTAATACTTGCAGGCAAAATTTGGTTCACTTAAGTGAAAGCATACTCAAATTATCATGTTTACATACACACACACACAGACAGACACACAGACATAATTCCAAAAATGGTATTTTCGGACACAGGTCTAAAACATTGAGATTCATCAAAATCTTGAAACAGAATTTTTGGAGGATTCCAATACTTTCTCTATACTTTGTATACAAGAAAGTCAGGGAGGTCTAAAATGTTGAGATTCGTCAAAATCTCGGCATCGAATGTTTGGACGATTACAATACTTTCCCTATACTTCGTATACGGTAACGTAAAGTAACAAGGAAAGAGCTCCAACCAAATGGTGAGCAGGCTCAGGTCATGAACCAAAGATTTTCGATCAGTGAGGCAATAGCAGTAAACACTATATTACCATCCCATCCTCTTTATAACAATATTGACTAGTTTTTATAAAAATTAGGATTTAACTTTTAGTCTTAGCTAGTTTGCTTACAATAAAATAAGGCTGTCAAATCACATAAACACGTCCCTTCAATGTCTCTTCTATATTTTCTGTGCCTGCTGTGACAGGGTATATGCTTTAGGTCAAGGTTCAGATTATTTCATTATTTGGGAAAAAATAACTTTTGCTCATATTTTATGATTGCAATATCAAAGGTGAACAATATATTAACTTTTCAAAAGGTATTTGAGAATTACTGTCATATTGGTCAGTGTAGCAGTTGAGGCGTGGAGCCACCTCTTGAACCCTCAGGTACCACTCGAGACACGAGGTAAAAGTACAACAACTATTTATTTTGTTGTCACGTGCACAAAGCACTCTCCACATCACACTCATATAAATCACCAACTCTCTATAAACCAACACAATAAACTCTCCTCCTCGCCCAGACACTTTGCCACCCTACCTCCCAGCTCAGCTCAGTGTACTGGGCTTCCCATAGTCCTTTTATAGCCCCTGACCCGGAAGTGGTTCCTGGCCAAACCCACAAGTCCGTTTTCCTTCCGGGTCAGGGCAAACCGTCCTCTTCTTCATCCCAGGAGCACGTCGTTCCTTCCGGACACGTGATGCTGACGCACTCCCGGGTTATAGGGCACACAAGAGCCCACTAGTCCCCCTACAGCGACTCCCGGTGGCCCCCAAGGTATCCAGCAGGGCTGTGTGTATAAACTACAGAGTCCATGAGGCCCTGCTGGAAGTCGGGGCACCATCCTGCTGTCCGGAGGGCTCCTCCTAGCGGCCTGGGGGTGGCGACCGGAGTCCATAGCCGGTCGTCCATCACATCAGTCAGCTAGCTAGTTTTGTAGTTTAATTTGATTTTTAAAAAAGTGTTATTAAATCATGCTATACTACATGTATATCCAAAAAAAAACTTCTCAATATACATAAAAAGTAAATAAGGTATCAAAAATGAAAGTATCTTGTTCTTAAACTCTAGTAGGCCTATAGGAGTCAGGTGAAGAACTTTGTTATTGGTGCAAAGAGAAATGTATGCAACTAAACATCAGCAAAAACAAGGAACTGGTTATTGACGCAGCAAAAAGCCTCTATGTCCAGTCACTATTCAGGGGTGGATGTGGAGGTGGTGCACTCCTACAAGTACTTGGGGGTATGCATTAATGACAGGTTGGACTGGTCTCATACCACAGAGAAACTATATAAGAAAGGCAGAGTGGGCTCTTTGGTCTTAGGAGACTGCATTACTTTAAGGTGGGTAGTGACATCCTTCACATCTTCTATAACTCTGATGGACGGAGTGATTTTCTACGCTGTGGTGTAACATCAGTTCAAGAGATGCCCACCAAATCACTAAGCTAATTAAAAGGGCAAGCCCAGTTATAGGACTTACTGTGGACCTCCCCCCCAGAGATTGTACCAAAGGAGAGAATTAAAACAATTATGGACAATGCTTCACATCCTCTGCCAACTAATTATTCAGTAGAAGTGTGTCGACTGATGCTATTTGAGCTCCCTTATACCAACAGCAATATGCTTGCATAATGCCTCACTGTGACTGCAAAGTCAGAAGTTTTCCTTTCTTATTCATTTTTTTCCTTCTTTGTCTTTCTGGTATTTGTTCAGACTATAGTGTGTGTGTATCTATCTGTCTGTCTATCTCTCTATCTATCTATAATGTAGAGGCTGATATAATGTGATGGGTGTAAATGACCTGTTCAATGTTATTAAATATTTATATGTGGGAGTCATCAAAAGCAGGCTGATTTTGTTTCGACTTGCAGATACTGACCCAGCAGCTGCATCACACAAGGCAGTATTGTGCTCTGTTCAGGTACGTATAAATTCACTTTGTGAACAGAAAACATTGCATTTGCTTGTGGAACTCATGGATTAGGCTAAGCATGTAAAGGCTTTCATGATTAACAAAGTGCTTTTTTTATTTCTCTTGACAATCAAAATACACCCACAGAGAAATGCCAAAGCAGGATTTCAGAAGGAAACATGCAAACTGAGGAGTGGTTTTAAGATTGCTGGAACAGCATGTTTCCACATGCAGTCAATCAGAAGCATTCAAAGGTGTTTTAATATTTACTGTTGTCAAACAATGGCTGAATGGCCTAGGGCCCCGGTGATTGTCTAATATTATGGAAAAAAAAAATCATGAATGGCTCAAAAGGTGACCAGGTCTCTCATAAATTAAAGATTTCTTTATTGTGAATTGTATGCACAAAGAGGCAGGACCATAGGATTAAAATGCCCAGTGTTCATGACATTTGTCTATAGACCTGACCCATTGTAGTTAAAATCTGGACTTTAACCTACCTTAATTTAGGGAATATTTTTGTATGAATTGCATGATGTTTCTCTTTAATATTTAAAATGTTTTGTGTTTGTGTTGCATTTCATATATATTTTTATTATATTTGTAATTAAATGCATAACATGCTGGGCTCATAGGTAGAAGTGTGCTTAGAAATAATAAACTGCACTGAATTGTGGGTGTGCACCGAGTCTCTCTCATATTCCTGGGAGTCCATTATGTAATTTGTGTTGTGAGTTTTTATGTGCTAAAAATATCTCATAAGTTATAATCAGTCTGTTATCTCAGTTTTACTCAGCTTCAAGCAACACCTTCTCACTAAATTCCCATTCATAAACCAATGGCAGGGCCAAAAATCAGGCAGCACAAGTTTTCCAAATGTGTTTACATTGGCCAACACAGAATGGCCTTTTCTTCTTTCTTGGAGTGACAGTGGTGCTGCTACCACATTCGTGTTGCTGTCCTGCATGCTACTTTTGTAATCCACTTGTAACAGATCATTAAAAGCTTTGACATGTTCCTTGTAAAAAGTTGTTTTTGAAGTCACTGCTTCCATACTGAAGCCAAAACTTCCATCTGTGTAATAAACAAAAGAGCTACTTTCAGAGCAAAATGGTTTAATTAGGTTAAAGTTTAACATGTGAAGAAATCAAGCACATTCAATCTAAACATGTATGGCCTCTTTTTTCAAAGTCCCCAAACCAATACAGTATATGAAATATGCAACAATCACCCAAAAAAGTCCCTACAAAATCACTGAAATGCAAAGTTTATTGTCTTCTGTTCTTTAGTGTAAACATTGGTTTGATGAGTTGCATTACAAAATGTTCAAAAGTCATTCAGATTCATTAGTGTTAATTTTACTGTTTATCTGTTTAAGTTTATTGTCGCATAGTTCTTACTTACATGCTTCCCACAGGTGTGTGACAGTAGCAAGGACAAAAAATAGAAAACTGAAAAAGAGTACAACATCATGCAGTAAATGGCACAAAATGATAAATACAGTATGAGGAATATACATTTAGTACCCTCATATATGTCTCGATGCATGCTCAATAATCCAGGTAAGGAAATCCTAGAAATTTGATTCTGTTCATCTGGACAAAGTTTTTAAGTGGGAGAAATATTTCGAGACTTATCCAAGTCTCTTCCTCAGTCTCAATTGACTGCAGGTTTCCCCAACCTTATAAACAGTACCTTTGCTTAATCACAGAGACTAGCACCATTGACAAAGGGCCAGTTGATCAGTGATATGCAAATTGTCCACTGATTAGTAGACGTGTGAACCATTCATAGAGGGTTGAGGGTTGAGGAATGGCTGCAATCACAGCATTGTAAGATGGCGACAGATGTACCCTTAGGCCCCCTCCTCTGTTCAGAGATGGTCGTTCCTTTTTCACGTAAATGGCCTCCTTGATTCCTCTCTCAAACCAGCGCTCCTCCCTGTCCAGGATGTGCACCTCTTCATCTTTAAAGGAGTGACCACTATCCTGTAGATGTAAATAGACTGCGGAGTCCTGGCCTGACGAGGAAGCTCTTCTGTGTTGTGACATGCGCTTAGCCAGTGGCTGCTTGGTTTCCCCAATGTACAATTCACGGCACTCCTCCTGGCACTTAACTGCGTAAACTATGTTACTCTGTTTGTGCCATGGGACCCGATCCTTGGGATGGACCAAGCAGAACCAAGATTTGGAAGCAGAACAACTGCGGATAAAAGTTTCGGCATGTCTCAGCAATGCAAAACCCCCTGCATCCAATATCAGCATTGAGGAGAGGAAGGCCCTCACGGCACTCAGCAAGGACAACAACATCATCATCCTTCCAGCGGACAAGGGGAGATGCACAGTTGTGCTAAACCAGACAGACTACCATGAGAAAATTTTGTCTCTGCTCAGTGACAAAAATACTTATGAGCCCTTAAAGCGAGATCCAGGTAGTGGTTACAAGAAAAAGGTGATAGATTGTCTTAAGCAGTTAGTTCAGGACAATGCTATTGACCGGACCACATACCACAGATTATACCCAGGGGAATCTACACCAAGTCTGTATGGTTTACCAAAAATACACAAACAGGGTGCTCCTTTAAGACCCATTGTCTGCATGATCAATTCAGTCACGTATAACATCTCCAAGTTCCTGGCCGCTGTTCTTAACCCGGTGGTAGGAAGCTCAAAACACCACATTCAGAACACATTGGATTTCGTGGAGAAAGTGAGAGAGGTCATTTTGGAGGCAGAAGAAACCTTGGTCTCATTTGATGTTACATCTCTATTCACTTGTGTCCCAGTGACTGAAGCAGTGGAGGTAGTACGTAAGAGATTACAGAATGACCCCACTCTCAGTAAAAGAACCTCTCTCAATGCAGACCAAGTGTGCCTGCTTTTGGAACTGTGTCTTCAATCAACATATTTCATATACAAAAGCCAGTACTACAGGCAGAAGCACGGGTGTGCCATGGGTTCCCCTGTTTCACCTATAGTAGCCAATCTATCCATATTACTAACCGAGAATGCTAAACCGGATGATGGACGCAGGCACATCCGGCAATGGGCCGTAGCTGCAAAAAGACGTACTGCGCAGGCGCAAAAAGAGTCCGCGAGAGTCGGCTGAGGAGCCGAGAAAGGCGGACAAAAGAGGGCGAGAGAGGCGGATGAGGGGCCGCGAGAGTCGGACAAGACCACAGAAAAAAGGAGTGAGCACAGGAAAAATGGAGAAATGAGGCGCAAAGAGCACCGAAAAAAGGAAAAGGCACATAAAAAAGTATTCAAACGCAAGCAAAGCACGAAACACATTGCACACGAAACTAGACCCAAAAAAAAAAAAAAAAAAGAGGATCGCGCACAACAGCAAGGCACCCCCCCTAGGTGTCATTAGGACTCTACAACACAGAGCTAACACCATTCCCACAGACTCAGAGGCCAGGGAAGCAGAAGAACACCACGTTAAAAAGGCCCTGAGTAAATGTGGATATCCCAGCTGGTCCTTTGTCAAAGCAGGGAGGACACCTAAAGAACGCTCCAAGTGATTCATGAGAGAGGAAGGACATCCACTGCCTAAGCGAAAACCCTTAGTGATCCCGTATGTGTCAGGAGTATCGGAACAGCTGAGGCGCATTTTCTCGAAACACAGGGTCTCAGTGGCTTTCAAACCCCAAAACACGCTACGCCAAAGATTGGTCCATCCCAAGGATCGGGTCCCACGGCACAAAGAGAGTAACATAGTTTACGCAGTTAAGTGCCAGGAGGAGTGCCGTGAATTGTACATTGGGGAAACCAAGCAGCCACTGGCTAAGCGCATGTCACAACACAGAAGAGCTTCCTCGTCAGGCCAGGACCCCGCAGTCTATTTACATCTACAGGATAGTGGTCACTCCTTTAAAGATGAAGAGGTGCACATCCTGGACAGGGAGGAGCGCTGGTTTGAGAGAGGAATCAAGGAGGCCATTTACGTGAAAAAGGAACGACCATCTCTGAACAGAGGAGGGGGCCTAAGGGTACATCTGTCGCCATCTTACAATGCTGTGATTGTAGCCATTCCTCAACCCTCTATGAATGGTTCACACGTCTACTAATCAGTGGACAATTTGCATATCACTGATCAACTGGCCCTTTGTCAATGGTGCTAGTCTCTGTGATTAAGCAAAGGTACTGTTTATAAGGTTGGGGAAACCTGCAGTCAATTGAGACTGAGGAAGAGACTTGGATAAGTCTCGAAATATTTCTCCCACTTAAAAACTTTGTCCAGATGAACAGAATCAAATTTCTAGGATACCCTCATATAGTTTTTCAGTACAAGTAGTTGCTGAGTACTCGTACAACCTGAGGATAAACATTTTCCCTGAAGTGTGGTGGAAGTTCCTATGGCTCTCTACTGTTTTCAAGAGTAGAATAGAGAGTGTGCAGGATGCCTCAGGTCTTTCATAATACTTGCTATTCTAAGTCACTTTGTGATATTTATGACTTTAAAAGAAGAGAGATATGTACCACTAATATTTTGAGCACCCTCTGTGGTGCTTTGCAGTCCTGAGCTGAGAAGAAATTACAGTAAATTCTACTGTTTTCAACACAATAAAAAAGAAAGAAGATAAAAGATAAACTAAAAAGAAATAACCAGGTGCTGGTTCTGTACAGTTCTCATAAACATGCAAACGGAGATGAGCTTTTAAATATAACAATCTCTTATATATATTTCTCTTCTGGTTCGTCCTGCTTCCACTTCAAAACCGGTCCCGCCCACACACAGCTGACACAGCATTTCTCGATTCCTGTTTGTCCTCTTCCAAACCCTTCCCCATATTCTTCCAGTGTGATTCCTGCAACAAAACTTTTCAAACGCGAACCTCACTTGCTAAACAGAAGAAAAGGCATTCTTCCCAACAACTCTATGAGTGCCATAAATGCAATTAGAAGTTCACTACACAGGATTGTCTGACTAAACACAACAAAACTCATTCACAACTCTTGCAATGCGACATCTGCAAAGCAAGGTTTCCAAACCAACACAGTCTCAGCAGACATACACACAATCCTCTTACCGTTACCACAGGTACTTCACCTAATTCCTGTCTTCCTGTCCAAGAGTACAACATTGGGACTCCAGACCAGCAGTGCAAACACTGTCATGCACTATACTGGCCTGCTGAGCGTAATATATCCAACAAGTACTCGAGGTGCTGCCACAATGGTAAAGTAGCTTTATCACCTTTGCGGGAGCTACCTGTGTCTTTACAACAGCTTCTTACACAGCAAACATCAGAAGCTAAAAATTATCGTGAACACATTTGAAAAAACAATTCTTCTCTAGCGTTTGCTTCCATGGGTGCACAGATAACTCAACCTCCTGGCCAGGGACCATACTGTTTTAAAATACACGGGCAAATTTATCACCAAATCTCTCCACTATACGCTAACGCTTCTACCTCTCCAGGATATGGACAGTTGTATGTTTTTGACACAGCGCAAGCTACTGAAGTATGCTTACAAAGTAAAGCAAACTCTGCATGCAGAGAAAATTTACTTCTATTTACTAGATTCCATGCTCAGAACCATCAACCCTTTCGCTAAATCATACAAACATGTGCATGAAATCGCTCAGTCCAATCCAACAGCATCATACGAATAGTTTTCAAGGAAAACCCTAGGCAGGATTTACGACGTTACAATGCCCCGACATGTCACACTGATGCTGCAGCGATTTTCATCAGAGAAGATGGCGAACCGCCTGCCAAAAGGGACATTAATAATAATAATAATTGCATCTATCCCATAGGCAACTCCTGTAAACAGATTTCCACGCTCAATATGAATTGCGATCCTATGGTTTACCCACTTATATTCCCTTACAGAGACATTGGCTGGCACAAAGATTTACAACATGTTCCCGATAAAAGAACCGCCAAGTGAATAAGGCTTACTCAATGCCAATTTTATGCGTACAGATTAGCAATGAGGAATACATTTAGTATTTTGCACTCTAGCGGCAAACTATTCCAACAGTAAGTCGTAGATGCGTATGTTAAAACAGAGGGCGCGCGTCTCAACTAACTCAGATTACATCAACAAGATCTGCACATGGAACAATACAAAGGACTATCAGATGCACAGCAAGCAAACGCTGAAAATAACAACAAACGTGTAAGCAAAATGATCATATTACCATCCACATTTCCAGGAAGTCCAAGATACTGTACATGCAACAAAACTACCATGGTCATAGTACATAAATTCAGAAAGCCTGATTTATTTATCACTTTCACATGTAATCCTGCTTGGCCGGTAATTCTACATGCACTGTCGGATACCCAAAGACCAGAGCACAGACCTGATATTGTAGTACGAGTAGATCTTTCGACTCATTATCTGTCGTCTCCACCAAAACACCTATTCACAACTGCGTCTTTCAAGAAGTATTTTTTTCTTCTTGATTTCTGAATTCCTTTCTCACCATTTTCCGTTCCTATTCTTAAGGGTATGCTACGGCGGGCTTTCGCTAGTATGTATATATTGTGAAAGGGGACAAACGAACACTGAAAGAGGTTTGGGGGCAGTTGCCCATATAAATTGGCTGCCAAAAGCGAAGGTTGTAGTTTACTGACTTCAGTCCAGAACAAGAACAAACAGATAGAGAAACATGGTGGCTTTAAAGTCAGGTGGTGGAAGTGATGCAATCGGGCCCTGAACCGGAAGTGACGTCATCGGGTCCAGAACCAGAAGTGGCATCGTTGGGCCCTGAACTGGAAGTAACATCATTGGGGGCGGAACTGGAAAGTGATGGCATCGGGGCCAGAACAGGAAGTGACGACATCTGGGCCGGAACAGGAAAATGACGTCACCGGACCCTGGTGAAACTTCCCATGGTCGGTCTTCTGATGAAAAAGAGTAAGGATCAGTGCACTCTGCCATCCCCTGATCTGGCATGGAATTACATTCCTTTGAACCTTTTAGCTGCATGCGCACGTGTGTGACAATATTTATGCATATCTCAGCACTTTTTGAAAGTGATTAACTTTCTTATTGAATGCATGAACAGAGATAATCAAAAACAGATGAGCAAGAACAGATCAAACTGTTTCATAATTTTTTCTGATACAACTTTCTAAAGATGGGTGTGCAGCTTGCACCTAAATTTACAGGTGGAATCAGTAACTTAAGAAAAAAAAACAGGAAAAAGCGATCCAATTCTTTATCACCCAGGTAATTAATTAAAAAATACTCAAGTTCTCACTGAAGGCAAACATAGGAAATTCTGTGTATAATGAGGTATTGTGTTCACTGATTATAATCCTCCTTATCACCATTCATTTTTACTATCAGTGTTAATGACGCAAATTTCTCCAGTGGACCTGGGAAAATGTCGAAGTGCACTGGTTGACACTAGAGGAGCAGAGATTGGGATTGCTGGCAAAAAAACTGACACACTACAGTGTCACTTGTTGGAATGCATTGAGTACTGCAGTCAAGAATTACAATTTTTTTGCAAGTCTTGTAAAAAGGAAAATAACTAATGTCATTCTACTGGTATAACATTCATTACATTTAACAGACTGCTAGTATGTGTGGTATTATTTAATAACATTTTGTTACTACCAAGGTAACAAGTGTAATGATGTGATACATTATCATCTAAGACAGGAGATTACTGTTGATTCTTATACAGTAGGAGGTAGTTGACCATGCAAGAATAGATCAAGAAAATCAAGCTCAATGAGTGGAGAAAACCTACATCACCCCATCATTCATTTATCAAGAGTCCTGTTTTCATTTCAAAAAGTTTTTCCTATAATGCTTTAGTTTTCTGTTTATGATTTCTGCTGTTTATTCCAGAAGTGTCTATTTTAAAATATTTTAGCAAAAAAAGCATGTGTTTTGCACTTTTTGAGTAAACAACTGGATAAATGACACAACTACTTTGAGATTTTTTTTTTGCCATGGATGATTTTCAGATCGTTTGCCCTTGCCCAAGTTGGTCACTATTGGAACCCAATCCGCTACAAACTTTGCTATGTCCTTTCTCCCTGAAAAAATGAGATTAAATTTTTTTCTTGACTACCACTATAACTTACATCAAGTAAGTAACATAAAACATATCATTTTTGATTGGAGTATTACTTTCAGGTAGAAAATTTTGGAAAAAGAGTGGTAAAAGCTAAATATTTTTAGCAATTAAGGCAAAAATGAATAAATCGAGAATCTAATCCATGGTCCAAGATACATATGGGTTCCTAGAAGTGATTCATGACAGAGAGAATACTTTTAGTTAGTTTAACATTGTTTAAGATTCTCAGGTTATTTTCAACATTTCTCACCCAAATGTAAATTTTGAACTTCAGAGCATTTTCTCCAGTCTTTACCAATAAATAGCTTGCAAAGCTTCAGGATAAGAGTAATAAATAACTAACAAAAGTGTGGACACAGGTGAAACAATAAAGGATAATTCAGTAAATAATTTTTTACTTTCTTCCAGAACTGCTATACAGTAATCCCTCGCTATATCGCGCTTCGACTTTTGCGGCTTCACTCTATCGTGGATTTTATATGTAAGCATATTTAAATATATATCGTGGATTTTTTGCTGGTTCGCGGATTTTTGAGGACAATGGGTCTTTTAATTTCTGGTACATGCTTCCTCAGTTGGTTTGCCCAGTTGATTTCATACAAGGGACGCTATTGGCAGATGGCTGAGAAGCTACCCAACCAGAGCGCGTATTACGTATTAAATAAAACTCCTCAACTATATTGTGAGCACGGGGGCTGTTCGCACCCCTAGAGGATACGGCCGCTCCTCAAAAAACGCTGAAAGATTACCTTCACATTGCTCCCTTCCTTGCTGGGCTTACATATGGCTGCTTTATCAAGCGATATGCTTCCTGCACGGTGCTTCGCATACTTAAAAGATCAAACAGCACGTATTGATTTTTGATTGTTTACTTTTCTCTCTCTCTTGCTCTGACATTTTCTGCTCATGACGGAGGGGGTGTGAGCAGGGGGGCTGTTCGCACCCCTAGACGATATGGACGCTCGTCTAAAAGTGCTGAAAGATTACCTTCACGTTGCTCCCAATCTGTGCAGCTGCTTTATCAAGCGACATGCTTCGCGCACGGTGCTTCGCATACTTAAAAGCTCGAAGGGCACGTAATGATTTTTGATTGTTTGTTTTTCTCTGTCTCTCTCACTCTCTCTGACATTCTCTGCTCCTGACGGAGGGGGTGTGAGCAGAGGGGCTGTTCGCACACTGGCCTAGAGGATACAGACGCTCCTCTAAAAAATGCTGAAAGACTACCTTTACATTGTACATCCCTGCAGCTGCTTTGTGCGGCGGTGCTTCGCATACTTAAAAGCCAAACAGCCCTATTGATTTTTGTTTGCTTTTTTCTCTCTCTCTGACATTCTCTGTGCTCCTGACGCGCACTCCTTTGAAGAGGAAGATATGTTTGCATTCTTTTAATTGTGAGATGGAACTGCCATCTCTGTCTTGTCATGGAGGACAGTTTAAACTTTTGAAAAAGAGGCAAATGTTTATTTGCAGTGTTTGAATAAAGTTCCTGTCTCTCTACAACCTCCTGTGTTTCTGTGCAAATCTGTGACCCAAGCATGACAATATAAAAATAACCATATAAACATATGGTTTCTACTTCGCGGATTTTCACCTTTCGCGGGGGGTTCTGGAACGCAACCCCCGCGATCGAGGAGGGATTACTGTATAGCCAAAGTTGAAATATTAGGCTGGCAGGTCACACAGTGGTATTTTAAGGTAAAGAGACCTTAAGTAGTACATTCTTCTGATCAGAGGCTTTATCTTGCCACATGATGTGTCCTTGTTTCAGCTTGTTTATTCAAATAATTGTTTAAAAATGTTCTTTTAAGGTTACTTTTAAGCCTCTTCTTCTTGCTTTATGCCATTAGTCAATATCTGTTTAGAAAGAACTGCAGGATTGGCCTGTTTAATTCTGACTTTTCCAAAAACTGTACTTAAAATATTTTTTCTGAAACAGTAGCACACACTAGCATTCAGGGCACCTGTATTATTTGCTGTGTAAGGGATGTGAAGAATAACACAGGAATGGCCAAATGTCTCTCCAACTGAAAGAATTCAGGAGAGACACTTATTTGTATTCTTATATTAGAGTGCGTGATATCAGTTTTACATGCCTGAAAAAATATTTCCTGCACACATTAATAGAGAATATTGAAACATCACTATATACTGACATATTTTAGTAAGTTTATGTCTATTTGTTATCAAAAATGATTTTATTTTAGTTGCAATCCAGAGCATGAATGAATAAAAAAACAACATGAAAATAGACAAGTATTGCCGTCAGCAGCTATATAATGGAATAAATATAATAATATAGTAACTGTAATGGACTAACAGTAACAGATATACTGTAATTCATACTGAATTTAAGAGGTGGAGTAAATGAATTAAAGTTATTTAATAGGGTGACACGGCACACAATAAGTAGTACTGTCATGTCATAGTTCTGGAACCCCAGGTCAGTGCCTCCTGGTTTTAGCTTGCATGAACTCTCTGTGTTCATGAAAGCTTCCTCCATTAATTCAAAGACCCAGGCCAAATCATTTATCAAATCTCATTAAGTGTGTCCTGGGTACCATGATCAGGCGACTTTTCAATTAATGGATTGGTTCTTCAAGATTCATCAATATTATTTGTTAACTTTATAAGCCATTCAATGTTAATAAATTGTTTCACTATTTTTCAACATGCCATTCTGTGGAATCTAGTGCTGGCCCGTGAGTTATATGCCTCAGGCTACAGGCAGTAATATGACATAATGGAGACAAATAAATGTATTTTTAAAAAGCAAAATAAAGTATTGTAAACCACTAGCTGCTACAGCACATGTTCCATCTTACTAAATCCAATATACGGTAGGTCATTTTTTAATATTTGATTGGGAGAGAACATTAGAACAAAATGTTTGACAAGCAAGAGTAAACATCTTCAATATCAGACATTATTGTCACACTTGAAGGTAGAGGACACTTTTTAGGTCACAGGATATGTAACCATTTTCCTTGCACTTCATCTACAGTTCATTCCTGTCCTGTCACTAATACTGCTTGGAGAGCCAGAAAATGGGTGTACATTTATTTCCTGTAGTCATTTTTATAGCCTTACTTAATTGTTATATTTTGGGAAGTATGAATAACCAAGGGAGACATACAGTGTTTCATTCAGCATTAGAAGCATCATGAAATGAAAAGAAAAACTATTGGTACTATTTTTACTAAAGCAAATTTTACCATAAAGCATTTGCTGTCTCAGATGTTCAGGACATATAAAGCCAATCTGTGTCATACTTGTAATTCAGTATCTAATTAATAATGGCATTAGCTAGTCTAGAACTGAACACAGCTTTTATCGGTTTTTGAAAAATAAGAAGAGACCAAAAATTGCTTTCAACAAAAAATTTAAATTAGTGGAAACCTGGTACAGTGGGAATGTGTTGTTGCCTATATACAGTTAAATGGACTTACCCTAAGTTCTTGTCTATAAGCCGGACTCGTGTATAAGCTGGAGACCAAAAATCATACGAATTTTTAAAATAAAATCTTATCATAGATAAGCCGGACTCATGGATAAGCCGAACGTACTATAACCTATAACTAATAGAAGGGAGGGAGGTCAGTGGTCTCACTCGCACCCATTTAATTTCTTTAAGGGGGGAGAGAGTGTGAGATATTGGCGTCTCTCTCACTCCCCGCATGGCGCGGCCAGAGCGCGTTCTTTCTGCTCTGGGCGTCACCGAGTCAACACGCGTGCGTAGCGGTCATTTAAATTGTGATTTTATATGTAAGCATATTTAAATATATATCGCGGATTTTTTGCTGGTTCGCGGATTTCTGCGGACAATGGGTCTTTTAATTTCTGGTACATGCTTCCTCAGTTGGTTTGCCCAGTTGATTTCATACAAGGGACGCTATTGGCAGATGGCTGAGAAGCTAGATTGCTTACTTTTCTCTCTCTCTTGCACTGACTATCTGTGATCCTGACGTATGGGGATTGAGCAGGGGGGCTGTTCGCACACCTAGACGATACGGACGCTCGCCTAAAAATGCTGAAAGATTATCTTCACGTTGCTATCTTTTGTAAAGCTGATTCCTGAAACGACATGCTGCACGGTGCTTCGCATACTTAAAAGCTCGAAGGGCACGTATTGATTTTTGACTGAAAAACAAACTCTGTCTCTCTCTCTCTCTCGCTCACTCTCTCTCTCTCTCTCTCCCCCTGCTCCTGACGGAGGGGGTGTGAGCTGCCGCCTTCAACAGCTTTGTGCCGCGGTGCTTCGCATACTTAAAAGCCAAACAGCCCTATTGATTTGTTTGCTAGAGATTGTTTTCTCTATCTATGTGACATTCTGTGCTCCTGACACACACACCTTTGAAGAGGAAGATATGTTTGCATTCTTTTAATTGTGAGACAGAACTGTCATCTCTGTCTTGTCATGGAGCACAGTTTAAACTTTTGAAAAAGAGACAAATGTTTGTTTGCAGTGTTTGAATAACGTTCCTGTCTCTCTACAACCTCCTGTGTTTCTGCGCAAATCTGTGACCTAAGCATGACAATATAAAAAATAACCATATAAACATATGGTTTCTACTTCGCGGATTTTCTTATTTCGCGGGTGGCTCTGGAACGCAACCCCCGCGATGGAGGAGGGATTACTGTATAAGCCGGACTTATGTATAAGCCGATATTCTATTTTTTCATTTTCACAACTTTTTTCCTTAGATAAGCCGCGGCTTATAGACAAGAACTTAGGGTAATATTAGCAAGGCTTCCTCTCTACATGAAGTTTATCATGGAGTCTACAGTACTTTTTCGATGTGGCTCCTGTTTAAATAACGCACCATGGTCCAGTAATTTTACCACTTATGCACTGGTTCTTTTAACTAATCTATGTATGTTTTTAGTTTAGATGCTACTCTAGGTCTTTCACTCTTAATGAGTAGTGACTTTGGCACATGTTTGTGAAAATCAATGGACATTAGAACGATGTTGTTTGGAGAACATTGGATAACATAATAAAAAATAATAAATACACAAGTCCAAAGCTAAACAAGACCAGAAATAAGTATGCCAAAATGATCTTTGATGCTCAAAATCTTTAAATTAAATACTGAGCATTCTATGTATTCAAGGAGAAATATAACTTCAATTTTCCCTGCATGAGAACAGAAAGAGGACCAAGATAAAGAGCAATCCAAAATCAGATTCCTAATATTTTTTTTTAATCAATCCAATCAAACCTCAATTAGAACAGAAACAATGCTTGAAGGATGGTGGTCAACAGCAAGAGTCTAGTAACAGGATGGCCTACACTGTTCAAAAAAGATATGAGGAGCTGCTACTCCTCTGGACCGTTAGAAACCAGCTAAAACCATTTAATAAGAGTGAACACTGAGCACTCCCCACAAAAGGTAGTAGTCACGACCCCTGGAATGGTAACTCGAGGGAGACTCAGGACATAATGAAGTGATTCTAGAAATAAGTAGGCCTAGGAACACCAGGAGATTGTTGCTAAGATTAGGAAGTTTTTATCTAACCACCTCAATCTGTTGCCACTGACACCCTTACCCAAAAAATTGCAATGAAACAGAGAAAAGAGGAGATAGTGTCCATAGTTTGCATGGAGCATTTAGAGGACAATTTAAAGAATATGTTCTGTATTTTTCAAATCAATGTTATTTCTACACAATCATGGTACATATTAATTTGCATTCTGAAGTGAAGTATTCTTTATAAATTATTAAAAAATACTGTGCCAGTTTTTGTGGCCTAACATGGAATACATGGGACACCAGCTCCAATGTGACAACCAATGTCTTAAAACTTAGTTAAAGGGTCTGAATGATAGGTAATTCCACGTCAGACCATGGGGGCGGTGAGGTGCACTGACGGTCTCTCTCAATCCCTTGCAGACCATACACGAGAAATCCTGCAGAGTTTTCTGGCACCACTGTTGATGTCACTTCGGGTTCTCGCACCACTGATGATATCACTTCTGTTCCCGGCATAAAAAGCCGCCATCTTTGACTACCTAAATGAGTTCTGTTTTGGACAACTCTCAACCATTACCTTTTGCAGCCAGGACATATTATACGGGTTGCTGCCCCAAACTTTTCTGATGTATCTTAGTCATTTATGTGACAGTGGTGTAGTTGGCAGGATGGTTAAAGCCCAGAAGAAACCAGAACTGGAAGTGACATCATCAGTGACCCCAGAACCGGAAGTGACATCATCAGTGGTGCCAGAACCGTGTGGGATTTCCCATGGATGGTCTGCAATAAATTATATATAGTGTCCTCCACTATTATTGGCAACCCTTGTAAAATTAGTAAGAAGGGTTAGAAAAAAATCACTGCTGAAGAACCGTCATCTTGCACTTAAAAAGTGAGAAACATCTGACTTTGAATTGAAACAAGTTCATTTACAGAAAAATAAAGCCCTCATCAAGAAATGCATATCTTTAACAAAAACACATGTGTCCATAATTGTCCATAATTGTTGGCACCCTTGGATATTAATGTGAAACAATGTAATTGAAACATGTTTCCCATTTAAGCTGGATGTTGTTAAGTTGATTGGAGTGTATAGGAACTTTACAGCTGAAATCAATGACTTCCTGATTAACTGGGATACAAATGTGAGGAGACACAGAACCAAATTTCCTTAACCAACCATCATCACGGCAAAGAAACACTCAATCCAAATGAGGGAGAAGTGTGTTGCCCTTCATAACACACGGAGTCTTAATAAAAAATAGGTGCTCGCCTGAAAATGCCCATTTCTATAGTTAGGACAATAATAAAAAAGTAGTCATCAACTGGAACTGTGACAAACTTGCCTGGAAGAGGAACCAAGTTTATTTTACCCTGACGTTCAATGAGAAGGATGGTAAGAGAGACAATAATATCTCCAAGGATCACTGTTGGGGAATTGCAAGAAAATGTAAAATGCTGGGGTTATCAAGTTTCCAGAACCGCCATCAGACGGCATCTCCATCCCAACAGATTGTTTGGAAGGTATGCCAGAAAGAAGCCTTTTCTGTCAATTATCCACAAATGTAAACGCCTGGAGTTTGTAAAATGTTACTACAACTTTTTGGCAATAAACACACAAAGTGGGTTTGGTGTAAAAAGAAGGATGGCAATAATGAAAAGAACCTTTTCCCATCTGTGAAATATGGTGGAAGTTCTATGATGTTGTGGGGCTGTTTCTCCTCCATAGGCCCTGGAAAAATTGTTAGAATCATGGATTCCATGAAATATCAGTAGATTCTAAATCAAAACCTGGCTGCCACTGCCAGGAAACTAAAACTGAGTCATCATTGGATCTTCCAGCAGCATAATGTGCCAAAACATATGTCCAAATCAACCCTGCAATGGTTAACTGACCACAAAATCAATGATCTGCCATAGCCATCTCAGTCCCCTGACCTGAACCCTATTGAAAACCTGAGGAGTGAGCTGAAGAGGAGAGTGTACAGGAGAGGGCCTAGGACCCTGGATGATCTGGAGAGATTATGCAAAGAAGAATGGTCTCAGATGCCATGCTCTGTATTCTCCAACCTCTCCATTCTCCATATGGCAGCTCATAGTCAAATTTGATTAGTGTGAACAAAGTAAAAATCAATTTCCAAGAATCAGGCTCTCTTCTGCAGCTTGATTTTTTAATGCTATTCATATAGATAGATAGATAGATAGATAGATAGATAGATAGATAGATAGATAGATAGATAGATAGATAGATAGATAGATAGATAGATAGATAGATAGATAGATAGATAGATACTCCAGCAGCAGCATACTGATACAAAAAAACAATATTAAAGAGTAATAACAATGTAGGTAAAAACAGGCAATAACTTTGAAACATTTACAACATTACTTAAATACTGTATTTAAATAACAACATTTTCTCATTTAGAGTTAGTGAATATCTAACCTCTTTAGCTAATTTTTGTGTTTCCTTGAGTTATACATGTAAGCTGAGACAGTAAGTTACTGTGAGAAAGATGGGGAAGGATAATAGTGCAACACAATCGTAATGACTCCTGTTTTTCTTAGACTAGAGGAAGAATTTTTGAGCTAACAATCCGCCACACAGCGTACGGTTCATATATATACCCGTGTTCCACCAGAAGTTGGTATTCATTTTGGACGCTGTTAATAAAGAGGAGAGACCTCCATTTCTGACAGGCTGAGAAGCGGGTTTTTTGAAGACTATGGTCTTATGTCTTGTTTTTCTTTTATTTTCTCAATTATTTTCCTCAATTAAACGGGTCTTCTGACTTGGCACCTGAAAATTCTGATGCTATTGCTTTATACCTCAATCATTTCATGACGTTTGTTGCTGAACATCACATTTTAAAATAAGTAAAGTAAAAAGCTTAGATCCCTCCCAAAGTTCCACCTCACTTCGAAAAGGATCAGTGCTATTTGTATGAAATAGGAAGCACTTGTCACTGTGGAATTAAAATGTTTTTAAACTGCAGAACAGGACAGTTGAATTTACTGACAAGACATATCCTTACTGTACAGGAAAGGCATAAAGTGACTAAATTAGATCATCACTAATACTCTTTCTGTGTTAAGTATAATGACAAAGGCATTTAACCCAGACAGACTAGTCATTTCACCTTACTCATTCAACTGCATTGAAATTCACATAAATGGCTTAACCTTGGTAAAAAAGAAAATCTCCTGATGTCTTATGCTTCTCAAGCTCTCTTCCAGGAATCTCATAGCGACTGCTGATTTTTGGAACACCTGAGTTTGCAATCATTGATTAATTCTGCTTTCTAAATAAAATATTTTCTTTTTCAAATATTTGTTTGTTCAGAACACTATTTTCTTAACTCCATATGTGGCTGCAATAACAGAAATACTGTATTTATACTATCAAAAAGACATTCCTCAGTGCTTAGTTTCATTCTTGGAAAACAATTTAGAGGAGCAGTAAAGTGGATGGAGCTATTGATGAATAGCCTGTCTGTTGCATATGTTCTGCCCCCTGCAAACATTCACATGCCCAAAGTTCAACCTAGAAAAGGGGTCATGTACGCGGCATGCAGCAAATGATCTGAGTGGATGAAGGAAGAATCAAACTGTGTGAGAGAAATAAGGAAAAAAATGAAAGAAAGCAGAAACAGAGAAAGAGAGAGAGAGAGAGTCATGAGAGTGAAGAGGTGGACAGAGAGGTGCCCCACACTTCCCTGATCTACTTCATATCAATGGGAGTGACCTGCAACAGTAGGGTGGTCAGTGCAGTGCATCTTTATGCATTACTCTTCCTTTACACAGGTTTGTTATAAATAAGGAACTGGTGTTTCAACAAAGCTTTGGTTATCCCATAAAGTATTGTGACATCAAAACACAGGTCTGTATTCTGTGTAATCTTGAGGGATGCTCCAGCCTAGACTGAACAGGTTTGAGAATGATACATGATGTGGTAAGTAAACAGTTAATATTAATAACCCGAGTGAGGTAAAGAATCAACAAACCAAAACAGAAGGAGGCACCAGATCAAATTCTGGACCTTCCACCTTTCGAGTTTGCAGATAATCAAAACCCTATATGAGAGTTTCTCTGAGATTTTCCAAGTGTATTTCAGATTCTGACTTAGCTGTTCACATTCCTGACTACAATTTAGCTTTCTGATTTCATCTTTTGTGAAAAATAGGGCAGATTCTCCTTTTTAACCTTAGCTTTGTTAAGAACTTTTCCCTACTTTGTGTTCGAGATCCTGTACAGCTGTAGCATACACCAGCCTTTTAGGCATAAAGGCTGAACAGGGAGCCAATTCATTGCTGAGAAGCACTCACATTTACACTCACAGAGCCTATTTAAAGTCACCTGTTAACCTTACACAAATGTCTTTCAGAGTATGCAAGGAAAAGCAATGTTCTACCAACAGAGAGAATCAAAAAGGCAAAGCACTCACAAAAGGTTTTCAGTTTTTAATCCACAATGTTGGACAAAATCTGATAACTGAACATTAGCATATAAACTGTCACACCAATTTCATCATGAAACACTTCTGGGCCACTCCCCTTACACCTGGCAAACCTGTTTAAACAACAGGAACACAAAATGGTGGTACCCACAAAAATGTTGTAATGGTTTAAAGATTTTCAAAACAATACAATAAGATAAAAGTCCAAAACAAAATTAGAGTGAAAGTTAATGCTGCAAATTTTAAAACCCATAAAGAAATATAGAAAAAAGATTTAAAAAAAGTATTAAACAGAAGAAAAATTAAGAAAGAATTAGAAATCATAACAACTAAAATACCTGGAGAGAAAACCCAGACAGAAGGTAAGCATGTAAATTTCACTCAAGCAAAATGGGGTACAAGAACTGAATCCAAGACACCAGATCTATAATTCAGCAGTGATAACCACTGTACCACAGTAACAAACCTGAATTTAATTAAATGAATAAGAAAATTATTTCACTTTATTATTGCCTAAGCAACAGGCAGAAGCAATGAAAAATACAAAATAAAAGATGAGTTATACTTTAAGAATGGATGAAACAAAATCATGAGATTGTATGGTCAGACTATAATACACAGGAAAGACCAACACATGAAGTGTTGTTTGCATTTCTTTGCACTGCACAAGAAAGATACTGCATATAATCTCTAGAAGCTGTGGACATAAAAACAATCAAGTGCATCCCAGGAACAAAGGTCATGTCCTACTCCAAGAGGCTCACGGAATTAAAGCCTGCTAAGTCTGAAGCACAGAATGGTATGTGGAACACTATCTTTTCAAAATTTGTAAAAGACATAAACATGATCCATCCAAACACTTTCAGCTAAACAGTGAATTGTGTACTTGAGGACATCAGTGGAAATTAAGGGGAAGTGATTTAAGACTGAAGCCAGTAAAGAGTTGTGGGAATTTGAAACAAACCATTAAGTCATAAAAGAAAAGGGGAAACCTTTTCAACTGTTAGCATGCAGCTGGACCAGATACTGGGACATCTTAGCTATTAGCAAACCAAATGAGCATGTTAGACTGAATGGTCTCCTTTTGTTGTCAGCATTGTATGTTCTAAATTGATGTAGACTATTTCAGCCTGATTCATTGTAAGCATGTTATAATAATGCAGGATTTATCTTGGCTAGTCATTACATGGAGAGAAAAACAAAACAAGGCAAGTTACGTCTTTTTCTATTTTTCTTGTGGATTTTTTTTATCATTTGACATCATTGCTGCAATTATCTATAACTCTTGTGTTCAGTGCTCAGCACTGAAAATCTATGATTCATATGCATGCTGGAAAAACCTTGACCTCCTCAGAAACAGATGGTCCATTCCTCTGATAAACACTGACACATCTGCAGCCACCCTGCTGTCTGGGCTATTTTTGGAAAACCTTTGCCATCCCTTCTCTGCCTTCCATCCCATCACAGTTGCCTTTCTGGACTTTTGACCACAGGTTTACTCTCTTTTTCCAAATGTTATCACAAAGACATGTTTAAAAATAGCTCTCTTACAACAGAGCATAAACACACACAGATACTTAATTTCATAACTATAAAATTTGAGGTAAAGTTTGAGAAATTATCAAAAGTGGTCTCTACATTTAATACACATTACATAAAATTGAACCTAATTCTGAGTCACAGGGAACCTAATTCAGCAGCATCAGGTGCTAGGCAGGAAGCAACCATAGTTGGGAGGCCCTTCTATCAAAGGGTCCCGCAACACATACGAACAATTACATTCAAACCAATGTGATTTCAAATTGCCCATTAGCTTAACACACATCTGTGGAAAGCAGGAGGACCTTTTGGGAAAATACCCCCACAGTTACAGGGAGAACATACAAGACAACAAATTCATATCAATGTCAAAGTTATTTTTTAAACTTTTTTACTTAAGCTACTGGCACTAGGACTCCTCCTTTAAAATCTTTTCCTGATGCGTCTGTTTTTTCCCTTTCATTCTCTCGCTTTTACAGCATTTACCACCCCAAATTTGATAACCACGCAATGGTATCTAACAGTAAGATGAAAAGAAAATACTTTTCTTTCCAGCTATAACCAAATTTTTTCATGTTATGTTGATCTTTCCATATACAATTCAAGCGCATTTAGAAATTCAAGCAATTATCCAACACGAAAGGATTATATTTGAGGTCAAAAAGCAAGTCTGAACCATGCTATCATGATTCCACCACTTGAAATGATTTGAAAGAATTAGAAGACAAATATTAAGTCGACACTAAATAAAAAATGTGGTTTTGAAGCTCAAGATTTTGGAGGTTGATTGGTCAATTAACTAATGAATTCCTAATTTTGTTGATGGCATTAGAGATTAAAGCCTTATCATTACAAGTTACCAATTAGAGTTAAATTACAGATGATGCTCATTAAGAGGAGTTGAGAGAGATAAGTTTAAAAATGCTGAGTCTGTTTAATGACAATCCAAGACTCCTACAAATGAGTATATAAGTAAGAGCTTATGATGAGTACATAAAGTCTATCATCATTATGTTCTGTAGCATAAGCATTATATGAGAATTACCTCGGCTATGTCTTGAAACTCTCCTACCATGCATAATGGTCAAAGCCAACCATACTTTAACATTTAAATGAATATTACAGACAACAACTGTTCTCTAATACATTGCAAATCTATTTCAGAGCAGCATTCATTATCTGCCATGTTTTAACAATGATTCTTTACAGCTGGCTGCTTAGCATTTTATGTTATGGTTAGAAGACCCTGCATTATTTCAGACATGTCATATTTTTACAAAACATAAAATATTCATACATTACAGAAGCTTCACGGATGCTAAATAATTGCTATTGCAGGGCTAAGTGCCAACCTACAGTCATGGCATTATTAATTCAGTTTACCTGAATATATGTTATATAAAACAAAGTAAAAGTTTCTCTTTTGTCAAATGTTTTATAATACTACAATAAGCAAAATGCTTACTGTGATGTAAAAGCAAATGTTGATAAAAGATTTTCTAGGTTCTGCTACATCTTGCTACATGAAAGGAGTGTCTAGTTAGGATTGAGATTGTAGGGAAGGACCATAGCAGGTCCAAACGTCAAAAAAAGGATATGCTCTAGTAGTAGAAAAGGTTTTTTGTTATAGCCTAAAGGGTCAACACCCCTCTATTTTAATGACTGCCCTGAAAATAATTACTTTGGGGGACATGGTAGAATAGCGGGGCAGTAAGGAATTGAAGTCGGTTATAGGCGACATCTCCCAGCCTGACAGGATACGCCAGGGGGACCAATAGGCTGTGCGGGGCCCCAACTGGATGTTATTATGCACTGGCATCTTGGGGGTATGACAGGCGGCAAGGGCAGTTATCTGGCCAGGGTGCCAATGGAATGGAAGAACCTGGGGAGATAGTATCTGTGAGGCAATACTTCCCCTGGGACGCTACAGGGCAGTCCTCCTGGGCGGAGGAGGATTCCCACAGAGCACATTGGGAGCTGGTGTGTGGTGCAGCCCTGTTGGGATCCATGGGGGCTGCCAGGGGGAGCTACAGAGCCCTATAGAGGATGTCGACCACACCTTGGAGTGATTCCAGGTAATACTGAAGAGCCACCTGCAACACTCCTAGGACCTGATTAAAAGGAGCCGCCTCACTCCATTCAGGAGGCCAGAGTTGAGAGGAGGTGGAAGAAGGTTGCCTGAGAGGGAGTGGAGGCGGAAGGACAAACCGAGAGATGGACAGAAGGAAGAGCCTAAAGGACTGTGCTTTATTATGTTGTGGTGTTTTGGGACTGTGCCGTGGGGAAAAAGAAAGGCTCCCAATTGTAAATAAATCATGTGATTTGTGGTAAACTTGTATCTGCCTATCTGTGTCGGCTCAGGGGGGCTTTGCGCACCCCGGTGGTCCACAGGGAATGTAGGGACACCTGGAGCCAAAAAGGTGAATACTGTAATAGAAAACAGCCCAAAAAATTGAGAGGGCATTCCTGACCCCAGAAATAATTAGCAGTTACCTCTGTAGTGATTCTTGACTTGAGCTTAAAAGCTGTGATAACAAAAAAGGTAGTCATTAACATATCAAAAATATGGATGGTGCTTCAAGTAAAATATCAAATGGTGATCTCAATTCATCATCTTAACAACAACATTTAATGAAAAAGTTTCCCATAGGTGTTTACAATCTGACCTCATCTATAATTTTCATTGAAATAAATTATTATTATTATTATTAATGGGGAGGATTGGCATCAGGAAAGGCATCTGGCCCTAAATATCACTCTGAAACCTCTATGGAGAATAGTCAAAACAAAACTGCAAAATTGCAAACCTCAGATAATTATGGGAATAGCTACAGAAGAAAAAAGAAGTTCGCTTCCGGGTTCCTCCCTGTGTGGATAGCGCTTTGAGTACTGAGAAAAGTGCTATATAAATGTAATGAATTATTATTATTATTATTATTGTATATTTATATGATATTTTGCAAGTTTAGGATACAGTTTGATATTTAAATACCTATTTTTTAAAAGTGGGACCATAGGCAGTTAACGTGACTTAATGACACACAATGAGCTGGAAGTGACAACTGAACTGTTAAATGTATGGTTTAAAGTCCAGTGCCTTAGCCACTACAACACACTGCTTGCAAGATGTAAAACTAATGTTGTAGTGATCACCTCACAACACTTGTATTCAGAGTCACATTTTTGCTTGTAGTTTGCACATTCTCATTGTGTTTGTATAATTTCTGTTAAATTGACTGCTCATTGTACAGGTATATTGACTTATGTATGTATGCCCAGAACTCAATTCTGCCCTGGGATAGGCCTGGCTTTACTGTGATTATGATCATCAGAACCAAGAAGTTTGACAAACAAGAAGAGACCGTTCAATACACCAAGCTAAAAGTTTTGTTGTCATATCATGCAGATATTTCTTAAATCATGTCAAGATCAGTTAGGAAAAGAGAAGAAAAACTCAATATTGCATTCTAACAGTTCAATACAACTAGGAGAGTGAAACAGTTAATCATTATCTGTGGGAACTTAAACATTCCACCCAAGTCTGCACGATTTTCTCTAAGGATTCTGGTTTACTCCGATACCCCAAGGTGTGTGCTGATTAATGAGTACCTTGACATATGTGTATGTGAGTGCATATGAGTGTATGTGAAAGTATACCTTGCAACAAACTTTCATCCAATGCAGGACTGCTGGGTAATTTCTCTTATGTACCAGATTATGATCTACTGTAGCTCCCCCAGGACAGTATAATGAAAAATGGTTGGATTAATTGATGTTTGGTGCAAATAATCCATTTTAGTCATTTTTAAAATGCATCCATTTGCTACCTCTTACAGTTAGGTCCATAAATATTTGGACAGAGGCAACTTTTTTTCTAATTTTGGTTCTGCATATTACCAC
Source organism: Erpetoichthys calabaricus (assembly GCF_900747795.2). NCBI lineage: Eukaryota > Metazoa > Chordata > Cladistia > Polypteriformes > Polypteridae > Erpetoichthys > Erpetoichthys calabaricus. Next base: position 131,567,084 of record NC_041400.2, on the reverse strand, counting down.
AATGAATTTTAAATGAAACAACTCAGATGCAGATGAAGTGCAGACTTTCAGCTTTAATTCAGTGGGGTGAACAAAACGATTGCATAAAAATGTGAGGCAACTAAAGCATTTTTTTAACACAATCCCTTCATTTCAGGGGCTCGAAAGTAATTGGACAATTGACTCAAAGGCTATTTCATGGACAGGTGTGATCAAGTTCGTCATTATGTCATCAATTAAGCAGATAAAAGGCCTGGAGTTGATTTGAGGTGTGGAGCTTGCATGTGGAAGATTTTGCTGTGAACAGACAACATTCGGTCAAAGGAGCTCTCCATGCAGGTGAAAGAGGCCATCCTTAAGCTGCGAAAACAGAAAAAACCCATCTGAGAAATTGCTACAATATTACGAGTGGTAAAATCTACAGTTTGGTACATCCTGAGAAAGAAAACAAGCACTGGTGAACTCAGCAATGCAAAAAGACCTGGACATCCACAGAAGACAACAGTGGTAGATGATCGCAGAATCATTTCCATGGTGAAGAGAAACCCCTTCACAACAGCCAACCAAGTGAACAACACTCTCCAGGGGGTAGGCGTATCGATATCCAAGTCTACCATAAAGAGAAGACTGCATGAAAGTAAATACAGAGGGTGCACTGCAAGGTGCAAGCCACTCATAAGCCTCAAGAACAGAAAGGCTAGATTGGACTTTGCTAAAGAACATCTAAAAAAGCCAGCACAGTTCTGGAAAAACATTCTTTGGACAGATGAAACCAAGATCAACCTCTACCAGAATGATGGCAAGAAAAAAGTATGGAGAAGGCGTGGAACAGCTCATTATCCAAAGCATACCACATCATCTGTAAAACACGGTGGAGGCAGTGTGATGGCTTGGGCGTGCATGGCTGCCAGTGGCACTGGGACACTAGTGTTTATTGATGATGTGACACAGGACAGAAGCAGACACATGAATTCTGAGGTGTTCAGAGACATACTGTCTGCTCAAATCCAGCTAAATGCAGTCAAATTGATTGGGCGGCATTTCATGATACAGATGGACAATGACCCAAAACATACAACCAAAGCAACCCAGAAGTTTATTAAAGCAAAGAAGTGGAAAATTCTTGAATGGCCAAGTCAGTCACCTGATCTTAACCCAACTGAACATGCATTTCACTTGTTGAAGACTAAACTTCAGACAGAAAGGCCCACAAACAAACAGCAACTGAAAGCCGCTGCAGTAAAGGCCTGGCAGAGCATTAAAAAGGAGGAAACCCAGCAACTGGTGATGTCCATGAGTTCAAGACTTCAGGCTGTCATTGCCAGCAAAGGGTTTTCAACCAAGTATTAGAAATGAACATTTTATTTCCAGTTATTTAATTTGTCCAACTACTTTTGAGCCCCTGAAATGAAGGGATTGTGTTAAAAAAATGCTTTAGTTGCCTCACATTTTTATGCAATCGTTTTGTTCAACCCACTGAATTAAAGCTGAAAGTCTGCACTTCAACTGCATCTGAGTTCTTTCATTTAAAATTCATTGTGGTAATGTACAGAACCAAAATTAGAAAAAAGTTGTCTCTGTCCAAATATGTATGCTTGCAGTATAAATTCCAATTTCCATCACCAGCACAGACCCAATATCCAAGCAGCACAAAAGTATTTCTGTGTCAGGCTTATAAACGATTCTTTTGTAAGACTCTTCTACGACATCTGAAAAAGTAAAGATTCCAAATAGCTTCTTCAGTAGAGTAAAAAACATGTATACAAAAACAAGGGGAAAAAACTCCTTAACTGCAGAAAATATAAAAGAAATTAAAACCCTTAAGATATTAGGACAGGGCGGCATGGTGGCGCAGTGGGTAGCATTGCTGACTCACAGTTAGGAGACCAAGGTTCGCTTCCCAGGTCTTCCCTGTGTGGAGTTTGTATGTTCTCCCCGTGTCTGCGTGGGTTTCCTCCGGGTGCTCCGGTTTCCTCCCAAAGACATGCAGGTTAGGTGGATTGGCGATCCTAAATTGTCCCTAGTGTGTGCTTGGTGTGTGGGTGTGTTTGTGTGTGTGCGCTGCGGTGGAGGGCTGGCGCCCTGCCCAGGGTTTGTTTCCTGCCTTGTGTTGGCTGGGATTGGCTCCAGCAGACCCCCTTGACCCTGTAGTTAGGATATAGCTGGATGGATATTAGGACATTTAGTTATTTTAAGAAATATCAATAGACCAATTAATGAAACTGCTTTTTATGCAACCAAATGTATCTTTAAAAAATATTTTTTTACCCGCTTGAAGTGTTTTTTCTTTTTCTTTTATTTTTTTTTCTGAAAGACACAAAACCACATCTATAGTTCACAAAACTGGATACAACTCTGTGAAAGCGGAAAGTGTTCCCTTTATTGAACAGGCCGTCATATCCAATGCTATCTGTTAGTTTTAAATTAAAATATATATATATACATATATTTTGCAAAATAAAACAAAGCATCCATTCCCTCCACTTAACTAGATAGCCACATAATATTATTTAGATAAATATATATGACTTTGTAAATAAAATTAGGAGTCAGCATTTATAAAAGAAACAGACTGTTTGTCGCAGTGAGAAGGTTGAGGCTCATTTGTCTAAATAATCATTTCAAAAACTATTAATCACAGAATAACAGAAGTAAATTTAATTCTAAACAAAAGGCAGAGTATACTGTACATCTGTCCATTCACAAATGTTAAAAAATCTACAATTGTCTTATTTTTCTGTGTCATTCCAAGAAGATGGGTTATTATATATTGCATATACTGTATATGCAGCATATTAAAACACAGCGTATCCCCCATCTTTGAAAGAGAATTAGTGTGGTGTGCTGAGAGCATCCCTTCTGCAGAAGTAAGGAAATCTGACTCTAAACAATTTGCTGGTGCTTTGGGTCCCTTCTCTAATTTATAGCAGGGCTAAGAACACTTGCAATCCACTTTAGGGGGCTTCACGTGGGGATTCTTGACTGTGGATGATCTTTGGGGTTATTCTGTTTGAGTGAACTACATGGGTTTAGAATTATGGAATATTACCCATTAAACAATTTACTTTTTGAGCCTCCTTAATTCAATTCATGGTGATGGGAGGCAGAGCCAATCTCTGCAGCAGCACTGGATGCCAGTCAGGGACCTTCTCTAAGCTGGATGCAAACTCATATACACCTGGCAAAGAAATTCAAACCATGGAGACAGTGACTGCTTTTCAAATTCTTGGAGCAAGCTACTTCACAACCATGCCACAAATGAGGATAATTTGTGCCAAACGTAGAAAAGTATATTTATCAAATATTTTAAAGTTTGGTAAGTGAATAAGTAAATATAGGTTAACCAATCATGCCATATTTTCCAGGACAGTCCCATATATGAAATCTAATACAGATGCCATGACTTATTTTTAAACAATCTTTATTTGAATGATATTGCTGTGACCTCGTGATGCAAACATCCAAAAGAAAGTAAGTACTGATCAGGTAAATAGAGTTTGTTGGCTTTATTTGTTAATACAAAAAGAAACATACAAACAAATTAACTATGTACAACACCCCCCAGTGTTGTGGCCTTGATGGAGGCCATCTTCACAGCCTTGGTGTTCTAGGCCTACGACACATGAGCCTGCCTGCCTGCACCCCGACTTTCCTATCAACGTCTTGTCAGTCGGCTTTTATCTCTCAATATGGTTTCCACCCACTATCACCAGTTAAAAAAATACCCCACCCCCCTACCCTGCCACAACCCCTTTTTTATCTGCATGTGTTTTACATAAGCAGCCCAAATGGAAATCCACTGATTCAGCTGTCCATACTTTCAGAGACGCTCCCTCTCCTAGCCTCAAGCAGCCCTCGTTTGAATTAAATGTCAGTCACAGTTCTTTTTCTTTTAATTGTTCCACTAGGCATTAGAATATTTTATGTATTATCTACTACAGTAACATATAAAGATATTAAACTCCACACATCTTGTATAAAGAGCTTTGCTATTGAAGGTTCATGTGTGCCCTGGATTTAATATCTGACCACATCAGTTCTATTCAAAACAGACACAAACAGACTCTTTAGCTGGCTCGGTTTTGAGGGATCACACAGAATATTAGTAAGTTAAAGCAGTTGCTCAAGGGAATGTGAGACAATTTTTTTTCACATCTCAGTGAAAGACACACAAAAAAAAGTGAAAAGTCTGGTTCCTATTCTTAATGCTAAAGATGATGTAACCAATTATTGATTCCAAAGAAAAAATTACTGTTTCATACTGAATAGTAAAAGATTGTTTACTACTAAACAAACTAAAAAGAACAAATTTTGTATTTTTTGTCCCTGGAAGCCAGAATTGGATTTAGTAGGTTTGATGAAGTACAGTATATCTAGATCGGTTTTAATCTGCTTTCCTCTGCCAGAGAGAAAGGAAGGTTAAAAAAAACAGCGGGTATTCTTTTTAAGCTATCAGCCAATGACTGTCTTTCAAAGGAAGAAACCAAAAAGAGTTGTCATTGGTCAGGCAGGGGTCAAAATATACCTTAACCCTCAATTCGGATTATGAAAACCAAAATGAAATCAATACTCTAAGTTCAAAAGAAAGCAGAAGTCAAAAGTCATAAGTTCGATTTCTTAGCTAATCCTTAACAAGCACTAGCCTTGATTTCAGTTTAAAGGTTGCATACTACATAATGCACATGGTCATCTATATAAGTCAATTTCTGTTTGTGCAGCTTATGTTTGGCATATGCAGTGCATTGTATTAGTTAATAAAGGAATATTTACATATAAAAATATTGCTGAAAAATAATGATACAGTCCATTAAACATTCTGGTGATCTGCGTCATTGATATTGCAAAAAGCAGGAAAAAAGAATGCAAATAAATAACAAACTTTAGTAACAGCAATAATGAGGGCATGTTGGCATCTCAGCACCAGAGTTTGAGACCTCCATGGTCATACAATCAGGTATTTCCTTTTGTGTGACAGTTAGTAGTCTCCAATAGGATCAGTAATGCTTCTTTCAGCCTGTCTTAATATCAATAATTTCTTTTCTCTATTTAAAATTTCTTTTATTGGGTTATAGTGTGGGTTGTATATGCCATCTTTTGGAATGAAAAAATGAAATGTATTGTATTAGTACATGCAAAAAACACCTTGGAATCGATGTGTTGAGAATGATGCCCATGAGTGTGTATGTGTCGTGAATGATGTCATTGTTGTGCTTCACAGTATAGAAGAATGGCAAAAGTTGTTAGGTCTTCAAAACTGAGCCAAAAAGCACCCAGAATCTACACTTTTTTATTATTAATTTTATTTGAATAAAATAACATTCCATACATTCAAGTCTAACTTATACAACCAAGAAAATAACATTAAATGCAGTCAAGTCAAACTTGACAAACCAGAATTCATCCTCACCCCGAGAGATAGGGAGAAGAGTCAATGTTTAAAAGGAACAAAGAAGGGAGAATATCCTTTTCCCCCCAATATAAATACTTTTTCTAACATTTTTTTAATTAGATCTTGCAATATTTAAAAAAAAATTTTTACAGTTTCAAATTGTACAGAATATTGGTTACCCACTGACTTATAACAAGTGGGCTGGGATTCTTCCAGTTGAGCAAGACAAGTCTACATGCTAGTAGTGTGGTATAGGCAATTACAAATTAGTCCTTCTCCATTTTAAGCCCATCTGCGAGTACAGCAAACACAACTGGTAATGGGTTAAGAGTGATTGTGACACCAAGACTGTCTAATAAGCATAAGCATAAGCAAAGCCCTTTGTCCAGAATTATGTTAATTTAGTGAGGCTGGAGCTAGATTGCAACATTCACAAAGTTGAATCTTGGTCTTGTACATTTTGGGCAATTTTAAATGAGATACATGTGTTTGATAAAAGATTTTAAGTAAATTTTTGAATCCTTTGTGCAATATGTAGCTAAAGTATATTCGATGCATGGCTGCCTTCCACCGTTAGAAACCGTACCCTGAGATCTTCAAAAGGAAAGAGCTTTAAAATGTTTTATATATTATTGAGATGGTGTCTTAGTCTTCAAGACTGATCAATATTTCTTCTGGAATAGAAATGGGTGAGAGGTGAGGAAAACTGGACAGGTTCTTTTTAGCAAAGCTTCTAATTTGAAAGTTAGGGAAAAAATTGTGTTGATGGGATGTTACGTAATTGGAATTGGAATTTGAATTGGAAGCGTAATTGTTCATAAGATGCAAAGATATTATCTATTGATAATTCTGTAAGTGTTTTAATCCCAGACCTTTTCCAAACATTAAAAACTGTGTAGGTTTGAGAGAACAGAAAAAGGTGATTATCATGTAGAGGTGCAAAAGATAAAAGCTTCTCTGTCTTAAAATGCTTTCTACACTGGTTCCATATTCTGAGAGATTGATGGACAATTGGATTATTAGTATATTAATGATAATTTGTATTTACTGGGGTGCAAAACAGGGGATAAAAAGAAGTACTGTAAAATTGTATTTCTGTTTTAGACCAGGCTTGTGTATATTCATTGATTTGTCTCAAATGCACTGGCTTTATAGCATGTATTTTTGCTGCCCAGTAATAAAACAGAAAGTTAGGTAGTGCCCCCTTCTGCTTTAGGTCTTTATAGACTCTCCCTTTGGATCCGTGGATGTTTTCAATTCCAAATAAATTAGGTTACAATTTAGTCTAATTTATTAAAGGATGATATATTAACATATATAGGGATGCTCTGAAATAGAAAAAAAGCTTGGAAAGGATATTCATCTTAACAATATTGATTCTTCCTGCTAATGTGAGGTGGAGGGTACACCATTTGTGCACATCTTGTTTAATTTTTTCCATGCTGATAACAAAATTTTATTGAAAAAGACCTTTATATGTACTTGTGATGTTTACCCCAAGGTATTTAAACTGATCTGCTAAAATAAATGTGTAAGTGTCCAGTCTAATATTGTGTGGTAGAGAGTTCACTGGAAAAAGCACTTTTATTCAACTTAATTTTGAGTCCAGATATCTTTTGAAGATCTGCTAGTTCTTTAAGGACTACTGATACAGAAGTTTGTGTGTCTGATATATACCATATCATCTGCATAAAATTATATTTTATGTTCATGTCCTTCTCTGGTAATCCCCTTTATCTCTGATGCATTTTGAAAGAGAATGGCCAATGGGGATCAATGGCAATTGCAAAAAAAAAATAAATGGTGGTAGAGGACACCCTTGTTGAGTCCCACGTTTGAAATAGTGTTGTTAATATAAACTGAGGCTTCTAGTCTGGTATAAAGTATTTAATCCATGTACATATATTTGGGTAAAACCCAAATTTGTGCAACATAGTAAATATGTATTCCCATTGAAGATTCAAAGCTAAGTGTCTGCCTTTAATAAATCCAGTTTATTCTTGTGATATTACAGAAGGAAGCACTTTCTCAATCCTTCTAGCAAGAACTATGGAGATTATCTTAACATTATTATTTAGAAGTGAAATAGGTCTGTATGATGCACATTGTAATAAGTCCTTATTTTTCTTTGGAAAGATGGTAATTAATGCTTGGCAAAACATTTGAGGTAGAATTTTGCTGTCTCTAGCTTCTATAAGCAGTGCTAATAATAGTAGAACTGACTTATTTGAATTTTTTTTTATAAAATTCCACTGGGTAGTCATCAGGGCCTGTTGCATTCCCACTTTAGAGTGTGTTTATAGTGTTCATAATTCTGAGAGTGTTAAAGGTTTGTCCAGTTCCTCTGCACAGAATCTCCACTAGCCTACCCAAATAAGGTTCACTTGTAAGCAATCTCAGTGCAACTTGGTTGACTTCAGCCTACACCGGAACAAATGGGCCTTTGGTTTTAAAAATTCAAAATTAATGGTAGTGCCTATAAAAACAACTCAGTAAATGAGGACACTGGTAAAGAAAATGTACCCATAAAATGCTTTTTCAGCACCACCATCACGATCTGACCAAAATTCTCTGCAGCAGCCTGCGATGCTGTAATAAATGTAAACGCTCCAACTGTCGATGTGATGTGATTTATATGCTTAATAAAATTGAAAAAGAAAAGATGTGATAATATTCACTGTAAAATATGCAATAATACAGAAAACAGTAAAGGGAAAGCATAACACTTGTAAATATTGTTTATGACACCTCTCTAATACACTACAGATGGCACAGCAGAAGATACAACATCTCTTGCACAGCCAGCACTAGTGAGGAATGAACTCTGCTGAATTTGCTTCTTTTCAAATTCGGCAAAATCACAGAAATGTGCAGGAACTTCGCCAAACTCTGTGAAATGCATTGAAGTCAATGGGAAAGGAGGAACTGAACTAGTTTTGAGTGGATTAAAATGGTGCAATGGTCCACTGTTTGAAATAAGAGGAGATAGCAGGAATATCTTTTTTTGTTTTTAATGCATCTGTGCAGATGCCTTACACTTTCTTCTACAATCAAGAATAAAAAAAATATAAACAGTAGTAAATCTTTTGTTTTTACTATTTCACAGAGTGTACTGTGCTTTCTGATGAGAGGAGGGGGAAGGGGTGGGATCCTTTAAGGCATGTTTTGAGTTCGTTGCTAAGCACATGGATAATTTGCAGGCATAATTAGCCATGCGGTGATGTGTTGCCAGCTCACAGGGGTTAGTGTTATATATCTCTTGGCAGTACTAGTAATACTGCAAGCTTTTGTTGATTTTTTTAAATACATGCAGAATGTAAATCTGGCAGTGTTTATCAACCTTTGCAGCTTCTGGGCACATTTTTATTTTTTTAAGTTCATTGATGACCCACATTCAACAATTGATGAGCCCAGGAGGTTGAAACCACTACAAGTGTAAGAACTGAGTGCAGCAAGAGACAGGTAAAAATTTCATGCAGCACTGTTCGGTGCATAGGGTGCTAGGAAGTGGTTTCAGAGCTGACACTGTATTTTTTTCTCTTGTGTGCTTGCAACACAGCAATGACTAAGTCAGCAATGATCTTAGTATGCATGTGTGAAACATTCTGCACATGGCTACTACAGCTCTGTGATGTCATGTTGCAAAACATCATGGGGAGCTTGGAAAAAATATTTGCCTAAGTTGGACACACAGTGAATTTCCAGGGAAATATTAGGCAAACAATGTCACTGGCAAACACAGCATATTTGCTGAGAAAAAAGCTTTGGCAAATTTTGACAATCAAAATTAGTCAGCACTAATTGGATCATTCTGTGGGAATAGGCTTATTGCCTGAACCACTAAATCCTCTCATTCTTTACTTTTTAATGTAATTACTGAGATGAAGTCTCTACATCTTACACTAGAAACTTACGCTGAGATACAGCAAATGGTATGAGGTGAGAATAAAGCCAAATTTAGGCCATACTTTGTTTATTTCAAAACAAACGAATGCTGAAGTCCCGCTAGATATACAAAAGGAGGCAGACAAGGGGAACTATCTTGAGAAGAGAAAAAAAATGTTTATTTCCCTAAATTCCCTTAACATCTTGGGTGTTAATCAAATGCAAAGTCATTTTTTATTTTATGATTTTCCCCACATCTATGTGAGTTTCTCTAAGGGTGGGATGTAACAGCAATGCCATCTTTGCACATAGGTTGGACAATGGGCATCTGTAGTCATACCCAAATGACCAAAGAGAGAAGACAGACAGACAGACAGACAGACACTAAAAGCGTCTTAAGAAAAATAAAAAATCTGCATATTATATGTGTGCCAAATCACAATCTTGTACCAAGCAATAAATTATCAATAAATTTAGTTCTTGTGTACTAACAGGTAAAGTTTATATATAAATAAATAAGGATTAAAAAAAAGTCCCAAGTTCTTTCACTTTTTACCCTCACCAAATTACACAGGGCAAAGAGACTTCACTGATCACCTCAGCAGGACACTGACCAGCTTATGCCACCAGTTCACAATACCGCTTTTCTCCTTCAGAGGACTTTCACAGGAGTTGCACAGGCACTGCCTCTGCCAGAAGAATATAAGCAGCCAAACTGAATTCCCTGTAGAAAGTGCAGTGTCTGTCTCCACATGATCTTACCTACATCTCAATAACAAATCTGAGGACTTAACCTAAGACTCTGAATCACCTCCTTCCTTTATCACGGAGCATGCAGGAGTTTGCTACACTTCAGCCAATAAATGCACCACACCAACATAAGGCATTCCTCCCAGTGGCCTTTGTAGTGTTTTCAGTATCCTCAATGGACGTCTGCAGTTGATACCAGTCCAACATCACCCATACACTCGTACACCGCCAGGTTTGCACCACTGTGTTCAATCTTCCAATTTCAGCTTCTGTTTAATGGGTTCTCGGATCCTGATGCAGAACGGATTCATGGTCCAGTCGCCTTTCTTCACCTTCACCTGGGCTCTCAAATGGTGGAGCACCACCAGGGTGTCACCACTACCCACGGACATGTGCACTGCCTGATAGGCCTTTTTTCTCACTCATACATGCTGCCACCTCTTCCTATGGAGCGCTTCCATTTGCTGTCAAGCTACTCTTGCTTGCACCTCGTGCAGCTACATTATCTAGCTTCCTTCACTAGCATCCTGCACTGCATCTCCTTGTTCCACTGAAGCAAGCACAAACCATTTTTTCTTTTTTTTCACACAGAAGGGTAAACCAGTACACCCACTTTTACAATCCCAGACTCTTACCAGCACCTGGCAATTTCAAATTAAGTGTCTGTCACATACTACTACTGACCCTGAACTGGATTAACCAAGTTTAAGAAACATTGTTTAAGAAAGAATGTTATGTGCTATGTCGTGTTACTTAAACACAAACAACAAAATCAGTCAAAATATGTAAAATTATGAAAATCAGAATATCACAACTTATTTTTGTAGCATATATTTTTTGTATGTTAAATAATGTATTGTGGTATGACATTGCTCTATTAAGTAGGTGCGCTTTATAAGAATAAACAGAAATGAAATGATAATACAGTAAATAAAAATCGATATTCTAGCAATAAAGTAATTGCTGAAAGACAATAAAATTCCAGTATCTGACTGTAATTAGTAAATAGTGCTCTTTGCCTATGAGTAATATGTCAGGTACATTGAAGGGTCTTTGTGATGCTCGGTGCCATAGCATTGTCCCTTAGTGGGGCATCTAGTATTTTATAGACCGAGGAAGAACCAGCAGCAAGTGAGAAGACAGACAAGATTTAAAGTGCAAAAAAAAGTGCAAACTATTTATTTAAAAACCACAAAGAATTAGTGTGCTCATAGTGCTTCTTAAACACAGGGACTCTGGATGAATAAATAGAAGTTAAAATTATTCTATTAAAATCACGACAGCCATATGAAACAGTCAGTCATCTTCAGGGAGATCAAGTAAAATTGGTGCATTAAGAAATAATTAAAACAAATGATCTTCTAGTCCCCTTGGATGTATAGATTCTGGCCTGGAGCATTACTTATAGCTCAGCCTCTACTGGGAGTTCTTGTCAGACTCCAGGCAACTTGCCCTCAACGACTGTTGCCCCAAGGCAGCAGCTTCTCCCCATTTCACACATGGCTCCACCTTTGTATATTTCCCTTTGGATCATTCTTTTCATCCCACCAGCCTCCATCTGCCTTCATTGTAACATGATAAAAGACCAGCAGATCCAGACCTCTCCTCTCAGCTAAATTGCACTCGGCTCTCTCTCTTTCACTCCTTTAACACTAGAATTCCCACCTTAAATCCCTTTGAACCTCTCTCCATCCGCATCTTTTGGAGCCGGTGAAAGCGATGTGAAGAAGCTGTCTGTTGTTATGGTCCTGCCTTTGTCTAGTCTGATAGCGGTCATGGGACATCATATCTTTGATTGCCAGTACAACAACAGTTATGAGCTGGCATCAGCCACAGCGTTGCTCTTGTGAAAAGAATGCAGATAAATGCTATCAACTCAGAGAGAGAGAGGCAAGTTTGTTGTACCACATGAATATCACAGAGAGAATAAAACTGAATAATAAAAAAACAAGCGCTAACTTTTACAAGTAGCCAAAATTTATACCAGGTGTTACAGGCTTAAATCAAATGTATGTTTTTATTATATTTTAGAAATAATAATAATAATAATAGCAGCTCACTACTCAAAACGTAAAGCGCCCAGTCTCGAACCCGGGATCTTCAGGTTATAAGGCAGAAGTTCTTACCTCTGCACCATTCAAGAATAAATGTAAATTCCCTGTTGATTAACATTTGACCTTCAGTTTTTAACTCATTGACAGCCATATGTAAATTGAATGCTTTTTTTTTTTTTTTGGATATATTCTTGAATAAAAGCACACATGTTTATTTGATATTAGGACTAAAGTCTTCACACATTATACAGTTCTCCTCATTATTAGCATAACATGGAAAAAGTTTCTGTTTTCATCCTACACTTACCCAGATCTTTGTAGACACAGAACACGCATGAAATGCATGTATTCCAAATAACGATATACTGTATTATTTACCCTATACAACTCCAGGCACATCACACACAGATAAGGAGCCTTGGATGAGCTGGGAAAACTTTTTGCCGTCAAGGCAGGGGATGGGACAGCAGGCTGCTTGCTGCTTGTGCTGATCGACGCATTTACAAAACAAAAGACGCTGGAGAGGTGTGAAGGGATTTAAGGTGGGCCGGGATTACGAGTTTTGTTGTAGGCTTCAGGAATTCTAGTGTTAAGGTAAAACCTACATAAAGCTCACTCCAACCTTGTCTTTCTCTTGAGCTCACACTCACTTGCTTTAATCCTTCATTTTGTTTCACTCACAATTTTCTGATTTATTTTCCCTTTAACTTGCCCTGCTCCTTTTTATCCAAGTGTTACTAACCTCACACTGTGCACTCACCATGCAACTAAATGAAAATTGCCTGATTAAGGCAAGTGCATGTGCATGCCAGCACCAATTAACCAGCGGGCTCAGTAGCAAAACCTAAATCACTAATAAATTACCCACCAAAACCAACCCTCCATTACACGCCCCACCACATTCTTACATGGGAAAATTGATGTCACATGGAGTTCTACATTTAATCAAAGTAAAACAGGAGGGAGCACCACCTTTCTCTGAATTTGGCATTTCTCTTTTCCATGGTTGTTTAACTCAGTGCAGGGGAGAAAATGAGTGTCTGAAAGAGTAAGCTGAAGCACCATGTCAATGGCCTACATGGTACCCTATTTTTTAAAATTAAATTTCTAAATGAACACTTTTCAACTCCAAGGATCTAGTTGAATATTTGTTTCTAACACCATCATAAGCACCATGGATAGCTCTATGCAGACTCAGGGCCCTAGAATGTAGAGTAAAACGGAGTGATCCACTTACTTGATATTAACTGAGATTCGCATGATGACTTGAACAGCCTCTAAATCCAATACTTGAATCTGTACTACTCTGAAATAATGCAGCACTGAACTTCTTTTCCTAGATCCACTTGTAATGAAAACCACTTGGCAGGGTTTGGTTATACAAAAATGTACTACTTAGTTTCATGCACTGCAATTGATGCTCGTTTGTGGATTTTTCCCACTAGTGGCAAGTGTATTTTGCTTTTTTTCTCTCTGGAATACCATCATTAATTGCAAGAAAATTGAAATTGCCCCAAAAAACTTTACCCAATGAGACTGTTATTGTCTGCTGACCTCTGTGTGTACTCTGCAAATAAAAATATTTTGTTGGTCACCAAATACATATTCCTCCTGACTCCACAGATGGCAAAATATCTTTAGACAAAGTGACAGCACATAGAGAAGGAATTACAGTAAACCTGGAATTATGTGCACTGTTCAAATTACAAACCTTTGCTACCTTTTCAATTTTTCTGTCTTTTCACTTTAAATCTGTAAAATGCTTACTTTCACAGAAACATGCACATTTTATTACTAGTGTCTCTCACTTGGCAGTATGGGCAGAAATACTGCATCAAGTTATCCATTTTACTGGCTTTTCACACTTGCTGGATTGTGGATTATGCACATGTGGCATTCCACCACCTGTCATAAATAATGGCACTTACCCACAACAAAAAAAAACTTTCCCTTTGTCAAGAATGCTAAACATAATAACTAGCTATGCTAGTGGACATAGATGCCAGTCTCTGGAGTTTTGCAGAGGATTTTAACAGCTGGCACCTATCTTCCTGCTTACAGTCCATCTGTGTCAGAAAAATCACTTAAAAATACACCTAGGAGTTTGATTTCAAATTACTATTATCATTATTTATATATCACATTTCATATTACAAAGATACATTAAATTAAATATATATATATATTGTCAAGCATGTGCAGATAGGAAACACCTTTAGGGCTCTAATCTACTCTATATATATAAACTCTTAAGACTAAAAGTGTAATGATTTTGTACAACGATTTTATGTCACATTTTTATGTCACTTTTTTGTCACACTTTAAATCGGGCTTATTTTAAAACCTACATATATATGTTTGGTATCACTCTTTTCAGAATTTATCAGAATTTAATGTGATGTTGTTAGATTTTCAGATTCTTGTTCCGTTTTTAAATAATAAACTAAAAAATATCAAGAACTCATGTCCCGCGAGACAAGAATTAACCAAGAGTGCCAAGAGATTTAACTATGGCCGGGGCCGGAAATAAAAGACAAAGAGTATGACAGCTGCTGTACAGGCTTTTAAATGTCTGAAGCTCTGCGCGAGATGCAGATCTTGCGGCACAGCAGCAAGCCAGCTGCTGATTCAGCAAAGAGGAGGTAAAAAAAAACTGTATTTGTTTCCCATTGTATCACCGTTTAAGAGGGGGTTTCGGAGGAGCAACTGTGTCTCCTTAGGGTGCGTTCAGCCCCCCTTCTTCACAACATGAATGGCAGACTGGCCGCAACTTGGGGTTGGGCGCCGAAGACACCAGGGGGGCCCCCCTAGTATTATATACAGTATAATATCACTCTGAAAGGTGGCACTGTCACTATCCATTTCTCGATCTTCATTTGCAGTTCAGATGCTTGACAAGCAGAAGAAATGTGACGCAGCTTCTGCTTCCCCAACGAAAGCCCACCCCTTCTGGGTCAATCACATAAAAACCTGAAAACCACCGGAAATCAGAATTTACTTGTGAAGCTCAACTAGAGCTGGAAGGATAAATCCATCACCCTTGTTTCTTTTTTGACAAAGAAAAAAACATCCATTAATAAAGTACAGTATATAGAGACATGTAAAAGTTGTTAAAATCATGAATTTATTTCATAACAGATGAATGAATGAAAGAATAACTTTTCCCACATACAGGCGTGAATAAAATGAGGGACAAATATGGATTCCAATCACTTTCACTGTTGTTACACACGTGCGATTAAGAGGGAGCTGAGTGGACAAAGTAGAAGTAATTACCCGCCAGGTCAGGGGGTTGCGGGTTGCACTAAATGCACCTCTGTTATCTCTGCAGGCCAAATACAGGTAGTCCCCAGGTTACGGACATCTGACCTACGAATTATGAACGGGCCGCAACTGCGACGTATGCGCCTCAGTAACTGACGTTCCGTCATCTTTGGCCCACTGCAAGCGGTGGCTGGAGGGGGGTGATTTCGCTGCTCGTGCAGTGTAGTGTCCCTCGGGCGGCTCCCGGCAGCAAACGGTTTCACTTCCTGCCCACCGAGAACGAACGGGGCAGCTGTATAATGCTGCAAGTGGTGACCAGGTTGTGGCTGAACGGAGGCCATTGAGGGTGAATGGGGCGGTGGGGGGTAGCATTGTAGTGTGCATCGGATGGCTGCCTATTGAATGGGGGCGATTCACTACCCGCCTTTGGCCGCACTGTGTTTGTTCTCAGTTGAGCGGACACTGCAGGCAGCATACTGTAGTGGAGGTGACTGTGAGGTGGGCTGGTGATGAACCGCCTGCCGATGCCCCCATTCATTCTCAATAGCAAGCCTGCTTGTACTGTTACGTACATAGAAGGAAGTTGTCTCTTGTCAGTACATCAGACGTGTTGACGACTGGTGCCTTCCTGCTGTGATAGCGTGTACAGTGCTGTGCAGAAGAGCTCATCTTAATCTTTTGTCTTCACCCTTCAACAATGTCTCTGAAACACAAATCTGATGCAAGTGCTGGTGATACAGTAAAGAAGAGAAAAACCATCATCATTGAAAATAAAGTAGAAATAATAAAAAGGTCAGAGAGAGGTGAAACTCCAACATTTATTGCCAGAGCACTTGGTTATAGTTGGTCAACAATAGCATTTATTAAATTAATGTACCTGTTCCAACTTACATACAAATTCAACTTAAGTACAAACCTACAGTCCCTATCTCGTACGTAACCCGGGGACTGCCTGTACAGGAAAACCTGCCTGATTCAACATCAACGATGTCACATTTTGGTACCGGCACCCTGACTGACATCATTTCCAGTTCTGACCTAGATGACATCACTTCCGGTTATGGCTTATAAAGCCATCCATCTTTTCAAATACCGGTCAATTCAGTTTTGGAACTCAACAAGGGCACATCGTTGCTTATCTCTTTGCACTTTTGCAGCCGGGGACAATATACTGTTGGCTGCCCCAAACCTTTTTTCATGTGTTGAGACTGCTTCTTTTACACTGTATAGTTAAACTTTTGTTTTGCTTTTGGTTCTCTGTTACTCCTTAGGTTGTTCAATCAAGGTTGTAACGTCTGCCGACAGTTAATGACCATATGTAAAAAGCAAATGCACTTGTTTACTGGATATTGCTGTTGCTTTTCGGAAGGAGCATAAAGCAAAAGAACATGAAGCCACCATTACACAGTAAGCAATATAATCTATAAATGGAGAAAATCAAAGGAGACTGCCAGTCTACTTAGAAGCCTCAGAGAGCTCCTAAATTATATGCAAAGCTTAATAGACGACTTTCACTAGGGTAAAAGAAACATAAGAGGAGGATGAAACAAAGTGCCCTGCAATGTTGATAAAGCCCATACTCGACCATTTTGATACTCATCAGGATGAGATACTGAGACAATTTTGCTTTTATTACATCAAAAGAGGCTGAATGAACTCCAGCTTTTTGCAAAGTTTGTAGTCCTTTCAAGTCTAATGTACAGTACAAAATTCGGTAAGTTTAAAAGTTTTATGTTTAAGTTTATTCCAAATTATGACAAGTACTTCCACAGGAACAAGGTAAGAGAACTAGTCAAATAGTGTCACCTTCGCAATCTGGAATTACTGTTACTGTCAAGAAAACAAAAGTGTTGGTGGGGAACTTTAACCAAAATAAAAGATCACTTTGACCTTTATAAATCAACAGTCAGACTGGAAAAGCAGTATGCAGTTTCTAGTGCCTAGGCACACCAATTTTTAGTAATCTAATTTGGGAGGTCAATACATCTGTTATAGTCAAGAAAGCTCACCAAAAGCTGTTCTTTCAGAGACATTTAAAGACATCTGGAGAATTGCCATTTTCTACAGGTCCATTACTGAAATTGATTTGACCTTCTTCCTCACAGTCTGGTATATCAATCTTCCTGCTAAGGGCAAAAAGCATCAAAAGAGTGGTGTGTGCTACTTTGAAATCGTGGTCAACACCAACCCTCTGTGGATTTAATACTCTACTTTGTCAGAAAGAAATGAAAAGCCCTTAAAATATTTTCTGACCTATTCTGCCCTGCCCACCCATCTATTCACTCCCCTTACATCTGGTAAATGGCTTGGGTCAATCACAGATCAGGACTACCTGATTTCATAAAAGCACCACAATTTCTGAGATGCATGAACTTACCATAATGACAGAGTAGGATGAAGGACAGTAAGACTTAACAGCAACAAGATTTGAAGAATGCATCGTATATTTGATATCAAATATGTCATTCAGATTTAGACCTCTTGGCCATTTTATTCCACATCATCTTACTCTGTAGTCTCAAGCAAATGAGTCTGTGTGGGATCTTAATCCAGGTCTTCAAAATTCTAAAAGGAATCAATAAAATGCTTTCAACAGAATTCTTTCAACTAAATAGCAAATCACATACTCAAGGACACCAGTGAATATTATGGGGAATTGTATTTAACCCCTTATTCACTTCTTTGGCCATTATTGTGCCAAAATTACAAACCCAAAAATAAACGGCTATTACTCTATTTATGTAATAAAGGAGTGACAAATGGCTGAAAATAGGGATGCACCGATACCAAAACGGGTATCTGGTATCGGCCTCGATACCACATTTTCTAAAGTACTCGTACTCGTTAAAAGTCCCCCGATACCGGGGACCGATACCACGGTCTGAGAAATGTCTATGTTTGAGCGGCGTGTAAGGGGTTAATCACAGGCGTTGAGTGCCCGCCCCCAGGCCCTGGCTGCAGCTCAGAGCGGGGAGAAGGCAAGGTGAGGCGAGACATGTCAGCCGTGTGGAACCATTTCAAAGTGAATGAAGACGACAAAACAAAGGCGGACTGCAAATTGTGCTCAGCGAAATTGTCCAGAGGAGGCTCAAAAGGTAGCGCATTTAACACAAGTAATTTAATCAAGCACCTAAAATCCCAACACGACAACGAGTACAAAGAGTTTACCCACGCTTCTAAACCAACACAACCCATGCTGCAGCAAACTCTTGCAAGACGAGAGAAAATGTCCAGAGACAATCCACGTGCTGTGAAAATAACACAGGCAATTATCGAGTACATTGCATTGAGTGACCAGCCACTCTCGGAGGTAGAAAATGTGGGATTCCTGCGTCTCCTCCATGTTCTGGAGCCCAGATATGATATCCCAAGCCGCCGCTACATGACTGACACGGAGCTGCCTAAACTACACGACTTCGTGAAAAAACATATCCATAGCCTACTGCAAGCCTCCTCTGCGTTTAGTTTCACCACGGATATTTGGACAAGCAGTGTTAGCCCCATGTCGCTAATTAGCCTAACCTCCCAGTGGATAGACGAGAGTTTCTTGTTTTTTTTGTTAAATTATATGACTAAAGCTGTTACCTGTAAATTTAAATCATGTTTTTATTAAGTACTCGGTATCGGCAAGTACTCGGTATCGGCGAGTACTGAAATGCAAGTACTCGTACTCGTACTCGTACTCGTTTTCCAAAAAAGTGGTATCGGTGCATCCCTAGCTGAAAAGTAGCAAGTACAACACTTACAATTTTTAAAAGAAAGTATTTATATGATTTAAAACCTTTGTTTATACAAATATCAAATCACTCAAAAAAAACACAAAAAAAAATGTTGCTATGGGGATTTCTCCCAAAATAACTGGATTTTACAGGACATAACCAAGACATGTCATGATGCACAACCCTGGAATCAAGTTTCTTTAGTGCCCCAATATCAGCTATTATTATACCACGTTCAGATATCATATCTCAAAGCATTGCAAAGTTATCATTTTTGGTACAAAGTGTCCTCCTGTTGAGAAACATCTGGGGCCTCATGCCTAATGCCGCACGTAGAATCACACTAAAACATGGCGCATGGACAAAAGTGGAAATGTGCGTGGCTTTATGCCAAGTTTAGGTTTTATACATCGCGATTTGAGCGTCGAAATGGGAGTACCCAAAATTTTTGTGCGTACGCACTGTTTATACATGAGGCCCCTGGTGTCCCATTTTGGAAAGAAATAGTCTCTTGCACCTAAAAAGTCTCTCAAAACAAGTATTGCAGTTGTAGTTATATTTTTTTATTTTATTTTTTTAGAAATATTCACACACAAACTCTACATAATTATGAAACAACAAGTAAACAATGAAACACTATATAATTATGAAGCAATAAGTAAACAATGTGTCATTATATACATATAGTTAACAACTCATCTAAACCTTTACTTTCAAAATTATTTTTCATGCCAGTTCTTGAAATTATTTTTGGGGATTTTGCTCTGGAATTCACCCATCATCTCCTGCTATTTATTGCAGTCGCCCCAAAAAATTTTATTTATTTATTTTTCTTGTTGTTGCTGCTTTTGATGCTTTCTTGCATATCATATCTGCAATAAGCTAAGTGCATACATACATTTTCATGCTACCTTTTTCCAGTGCTGGATTAATGGGATTGGGACAATGCCCTTGCTGGCATCCCTGGGCACAGAGCTAGTCATACAAACACATAAACCTAAGCCAGTGTTTCTCAGGAACTTTTGAATCACAGGAGGTCATCGCCAGCTCATGAGCATATGAGATGTGTTCACGGTGTACTCCGTCCCCCACTTTTTTCCTGCATGGCCGCCAAAGGGACCGACTGTTTAATCCTGTGATTAATCTCACTCCCTTCCAACTAACCTGACCCCCTGGCCGCTGTTTAGTTTTATTTCCCTTTTGTAATAGGACTCATTTCTCCCTTCCCATGGGGTTGCATGGTGAGGGAGTCAGGGGTGAGTTGAGCACAATTAGAAATGGGATAAAGACTATTGCACAGACCACAGACAACTATACATCATTAAAATGGTCTGAACTTCACCTATCCAATAGTAATGAGACTTTCACTGCATGTGGCTCAACTTAGGTGGGATATTTGATAAAACCAAACTAATTCAGCTGTGACACACTGCTTGTCTTGGGGTATAAGTGTGCAAATTGCATATTTTAATAATGAAAGAGAGCAGACAACATGGAGACGTATGATTTAATTGAAAGAAGACACCCATGGGTATGTAAAAACACCATTATTATTTTTGATTACCACATTCACACGATTATAATGGCTTGGTCTGGTGGGGTTGGGGTGTAAGGTACTGATGAGGTCAATTTCTTCATTTAAACAAACACAAGCAGACAGTTCATTACAAATGATAGCCTATAAATAACAAATGAATACAAGACTACAAGTTGTAATTACTTATAACAATGAATCAAAACAAAAGTCCCATCGGTTTATCATAATCCTTTACACAAGTTCTGTGCTAGATAGACCAGAACATTTACTTTGTTAGACTTTAATGCAGATCTCTCTGGAGCAATCAAAGCCAAATTGAACATGCATTCAAAGACAGCGTGAGTGTTCATGGCAGATACACATGCACATATTAAATATATTTTATATATGTATGTGCATATATGTACAGTATGTATTTTTTGGACATTTGAGTCTATCGTATATACTCACATATAAGTCGGGTCTTGAAAACCAAAAAATTGATCATAAAATCAGACCTCGACTTATACACCCATTCAAAAATGCAACACTTTTTTTTTTTTACTTCTTCTTGCCTCCTCCAATATCGCACCAGTTTCTCAGATGCATTGAATTTTGTTGCAACAGTGCAATTACCAATTTCTTTTGCTACTTCAACGATGCTTAATTTAAAATCAGCCTCATATTTTTTTCTGATCAAACGCTCCATCGTAGATAAAGGATGCTCTTACGATAAAGGTGTATGAGGGTGTGTGATACAAAAAACACAAAACAGTGCAAACGTCACTTCGGAATAGTTTGGGTATTACCGTGTGGTCACTTATACACAATAGAGAGAGAGAGAGAGGTTAGGAGTACTCGCTGATACAGTGCATTGCCGCACCCACATAGAAAAAAAAAGCCGTGTGCTCCATGGTTACTCTCTCAGGTGGCCGTCTGCAATGACCACAAGTTCATCCATCCATCCATCCATTTTCCAACCCGCTGAATCCGAACACAGGGTCACGGGGTCTGCTGGAGCCAATTCCAGCCAACACAGGGCACAAGGCAGGAACCAATCCCGGGCAGGGTGCCAACCCACCGCAGGACACACACAAACACACCCACACACCAAGCACACACTAGGGCCAATTTAGAATCGCCAATCCACCTAACCTGCATGTCTTTGGACTGTGGGAGGAAACCGGAGCACCCGGAGGAAACCCACGCAGACATGGGGAGATCATGCAAACTCCATGCAGGAAGGACCCGGGAAGCGAACCCAGGTCCCAGGTCTCCCAACTGCAAGGCAGCAGCGCTACCCACTGCGCCACCGTGCCGCCCATGACCACAAGTTCAAAATGCAAATTTAAAAAAATACCAAAACACCTTCTTAAATCACTCAAATATGCAATTGTTAACATTAAAAGACCACAAATATAACAAATAAGTAAGCAAGTAAGCAGCAGTGATTTATATCTATTAATGAAAAAATTAAGTGCTTCTGGCATGATCTCCTATATTTATTCACTTTACTTCATTGTAAATTAAAATGTAAAAATGTCAACAAATTTACTTTGCCCAGTTTAATCTGTTACATGTGAGGATAGACAATGTACCAAATGTCACTGAAAAGTCTCTCTGATGGTACACTTGCTGCTAGAATGCATAAAATCTTCCTGGTAACTTTTGTAAGATGAAGTAGTTCTGATATGTGGCCCTTTCATCTCATCAGGGGATTCTCTTCTGCTTGAGTAGATGGCTATGAAAAATAACTTAAACATATGAGACTTGTAATAGCACCAAAATTTGTGTTCACTTCTGTCTTTGCAGCTACTAATTACACATACGTAATTAAATTTAGCAACATACTGTACGTTTGATTTCAATGTTTTGTTGAGATGCTTGTTTCCACGCTATTATTTATCCAAATGCCCCTTTAACACAAAGATTATCTGTAAATCTATACTGAATGTATGAAAACAGCCACTCTGGAAAACCTCTAATGTTATGTGTTTATTACATATTTGATAGACACTGTACATTTCGTGGTTTTCATTTTCATTTCTTATTCCATTTCATTTCTGTTTTTTTAGTCATTTAGCATCTGGCATGCAGCATGCAACCATGCACAGATTTCAACTGAACAACATATATGGCTAATATTCTATTTTGTATAAAGCTTAAAATGTATTTTCAGTTCAGATTTTGTGGGGGAATAAAAGTTAATTGTTTAATTTTGTATGTGGAGGTTTCCACTCAAATTTAGCCAAAAAATAGACTTGTAAAAAAACCCAAAGAAAGTAATATAAAATACATATTTTTTACGTTTTCATTCTTACTGTTTTACCAGCATAATTATTTGCAGCTTTAAGGCAGTTGAGTAGACAACATAAGGCTTAAAGTTTGAATGCTTTTAATTTAAGAAATTTTATATATTTCATTAAAATAAAGCTAACATATCCTTAGCTCAGATGGGACAGTACTGCAGACTGATCAGCTCTGCCACTTTACAGATGCATAGTATTAGGTTTAATTTCAGCACTTGATTTGCTTGCATGGAGTTTGTATGTTCTCCCTGTTTCTCTGTGGTGTTTTGTAGGCGCCTCCCAAATTCTCAAAGCCTTGTAGGTTTGGTTAGATAGTCTCGGTGTCGGTGTGCACATAAATGGACACCCTGCGATTGGCTGGTACCCCATCCAGGCCCTTTTATTGCATTGTATCCAGTGCTACCATTGTAGGCTCCTGCACCATGCAACTCCGAATTGGAATTGGAGTTTCAGAATCAATATGACTATTACTAGCTTACCAGTGAACATATTTGCTTTGAAACTACCATACATATTTGCCAAGTCCAAAGGCCATTTCTGAAAGACCTCAAAAGGCAGTAAAGGTAAAATATGGTACCTCAGGTAAAGATGTCATACAAAGTTCTAATTTTTATCTTGAAATGTCCTTCTTTTCAGAGTTTTAGAATTGGCAGCCTTAACCATGTTACAGTTAATTTTTTCTTCAAAGGTTATCCTTGAACATTGCTTATCTTTTGTGTGTCACTGATTTTACTTTTTAGATTTTGGTTTAAAGGCAGTCAGTCCACCACAAACAATTTAAAGACATGATGATTATGATTGTCTAAGTTTAGTCACAAGCAGCCACAAACCAGCCATGCTAGGTCCATCAAATAAAAACGAGAAAAACTGAATGCAAATTTACTAAACAATCAGAGCCAATTTCTTGAATGTTTCTATTGATTTTACTACTAGTATATACTTCCGTCTGGTTTTGGCCTTCACTTTAATAAAGTTTATTTGAGTTTCTTTTAAGGCACAGTCTAAACTGAGTGCATCACATGCCAGCTGTGTCTTCAACTCCTGCAACATGTAGTGACATCCTATGCATGCAAGCACAAAAAATATAAATGATGAAAAATTAAAGTAATTCCAATGTAACAAATAAGGCACAATTATAAAATATTAATAAAAAAACACATTGAATATTCTTGCTGCAAGAAGGAAAATTGCGTACAAAAATAAATATGTGCAGGAAAGCTGCACATTAAAAATACAAATTTGTGGGAATTCCTATACTTCTGCAGGATACCCACAACCCACATTGAATTTAAAGCCCTGATATAACAAGTTATTTAAAATTTAAACAACCTTATTCAATCAGATCACTCTATTCCAATGTATGTGTTTATGTGAATGTTTTTAATCAAAGTTTAATTCTTGGTTGATGTAACGTAGCCTGTTTTAAGACATATACTAGGGGTTTTGAATAAACAAAATATATTGGATAGATTACCCTCTACGTTAAACAGTGCAGACACTCAGGTAACACATACAGGACCATGCATATACTGCCAAATACTTACTAAAGCTTCATACCAATAAAGAGATAAACAATTCAAACAGCTACCTTACCTTGAAGTCGCTGTTTACAGCAGGTAATGGTGTCAAAGATAACTGATTAAATTTGATGTGTTTCCTCATTTCACAGCAACTTTCTTTCTGCAGAAAGGGTAGTCATCTTCAGTTTCAGTTTCCCCTCAACACTTTTCCAAAAATCAAAATAGAGCCATACTTAAAACTTAGTTGTCTTCAAAGAAAAAGCTCTGAACTGCCATAGTTACAGTAAAGTGGTAGATACCTAATTTTCATGATATGCATGTGTTCTTATGTGTTTGTTAGTGAATGTTTGACAGTGCTTTCAACATAAAAAACACTATAATAGACAACAGTTATAGTCATAACTAAAATATGAAGCAGTGTAAGAACCATCAGGAAATTCCTTGCAGTTAATTGTAAAAACTGGTATCTGTCCTATTCCTAGTGTGTGTGTGAGAGAGAGAAAGAGAGAAATGATCAAGCACTTAAAGAACAACACTTGTGAGACCCTCTCATCTACACTGGCCTCATTCCATGGCTGCTAGCTTGGATCTACAGGGGCATAGCTGGGGGGAGTTTGGTTAGGTCATTCAGCCTACCCCAAACTGCTAGTGGTCCAAAACCTCTAACATCTGGTAATATTTTGCACTATTGTTTGACTTTGTCAGTCACTAAAATTTCACTTTTTTCTTCAGAAAGAAAATTTCACTTCTTTCTTCAGAAAGAAAATTGCAATATCTGAGTCAGGGCTGTTAATTGGGATTGGTCAGGAGCATATGGAAAGGTATTTGCGCCAAAATTAAATAAATAAAAATGCAAATAATGAAATGTAAAATAAAAAAATATGAAATAAATAACTGCACCAATGAATATAAAAAAATTAACTGATAGATAGAGGGTAGGAGCAGGCGCTGATACAGCACACTGACACTCCCACCACATGACAAACCAACTCAGGATCTCAGATTAGGACCCGAGTGCAGCCATGCAACGGGTGACACTTCAGCACCACACTAGTTCAGATGGATGGAGAACAGTGTGAGGTTTTTTATGGTGGCTGGAGTGCCAATTCTGCCACCAACCCCCAAGTTTTTCCCTGCAGATTTGCAAACAGACAACAAATCCAGCATGAAAAGTGGTCCCTTGAAATAAATTGCACTGGCATGAAATTCTGAAATGTGCTGTTCAGAAAACTCCCACTATGAAAATTTTTTTAAGGAAAACCTGCAAAAGTGAAATTAAATGCAAGTACATTACAGGAAAAAATATACTACTGTAGCTTTCCGTGATGCCTAGCAACTTTACTTACCCATGCAATTTAATACATCTGTTATATATAAAGTTGCTGTTTTTAAAAAGCTAATGATTCATTTATATATACTGCTGCAGTTTTGTCTGTGCTTATTTATTTCATAATTAATGTTTTTTTCGATTTACATTTTGACACTAATGTTATGCTATAGCAGCTGTAGGCAACTCACTTGGATTGCAATGTAATGCTATCTTACAGAAGAAGTTGAATAATCAAGTAAATATAAATTAGAACGTATTATTTGAGATGATGATTATAATACATCAATGTTGTAATGTGTATTTTTAAATATTGAATAAATGGGAATAGCACAGGATTGAAATTAAGGTTACACATGAACTTGGCACTTAATCATATATTCAAACACTAATGAATCTAAACATCTGTGATAAAAAGCTGAAGCTCCTCCTGACCCAAATGGTTTACATTTACAGTCAGGTGGGTTTACTGCATATATGTATAATAATGTTCTGAAATAAGCTTCTGTTACAGTTGATAGCTACTGTGAAGGACAGCCGGGTCCCATGCCCGGCAGGGACGCCCCTGCTGCATCTGTTCCGGGGGAGCCACCATGGGCAGCTCAGTACCTCCCCCGGGACGCTTGGTGGCAGCCTCCCTGGTGGACGATGATTCCCCAACCTGGCGCAAGGCTCCATGGGAGATGGAGTCCTCCACAGTCTGATTGGGGGCTTGGATGGCCGCCAGGGGGAGCTGCATGGACTTTCCAGCCCAGCTGGTCGACTCGTCAGCCCCACCCGGAAGGTCAATTAGGGCCAGGTAATCAAGCACCTGGAACGCTTCCGGGTGGGGTATAAAAAAGGCCAGCCACCACCACTCAAGAGAGCCAGAGTCGGGAGGAGGAGGATTAAGCCTGAGGAGGAGTGGTGGTGCTGAGGTGGAGTGGAGTGGAGTGTGGTTTGTTGTGCTAACTGTGAGTTGTATTTGGGACTGTGTTGGGCCTGTGGGACACGGGGAAGGCATGCCCCACGGCTGAAGAAAGAATAAAAACTGTTTTATTTAAGTACGTTCCTCTGCCTGAGTCTGTGCCGGGTCGGGCGCTATATAGCGCCTTTTACACTACATATTTAACACCACAAACTATGCACTTATCAGCTCATCTGTTGTAGGCAATTCTGCTGATGACAATTTGCTCCTGCATTCATGTGCATCCCCTTAGCTATGCAAACCAAATAAGAGTGAGGAAATGTTCAGGGATTTAGAACTTTATATATTTAGGCCAAAAAATCACCAGTAGACATTAACCAAAGAGTGCAATGTATATAAGATGGTGAGAAATACCATTTACTGAGTAATCAAAACAAGCCAATAAAAAACTACATATGCCCAGAAGTTTCCTTGGTGAATGTAACTGGGCATTCAGATTCACTTTGATAAATATGGTTCCTGGTTGGTGTACTGCACAAAACTTGATGGCTTGTCTTTTGTGTCTGCTGTGCTCTCTTTACAAGTGAAAGTGGCAGCATGCAAATGGTGGTATTAATCAGTTTTCCATTTATTAAGTGACAAAAAATGCCTGAAGTTACTGGAAAGCATGAACACAAAACTTATTATCAAGCTGTATTCCAAAGAGCCTACTGAAAAATCAAACAGTCCGGTCACCATCACTTTGGACAGAAAATGAGCAGACATCTACTAAATTCAGTGGCAGAGGCCATGTTCTACTGTGTCCACCAGTGTAGAGGTCATAGAGGGAGTGAATCCGTAAAGCAAGGAACCTGCTATCTTTAATAAGATTACTGGCCAACCATGATGAAGCACTGAAACAACACGTGGACTTAATGATTTATAATATTGTTTAGGTTTTCTGTTTTGCTGCTCCTGCTTCACATGTCAGTAATTATGAAAGTATCATGTTTTAGTATTTTTAAATACTGTGTTCTGTTTTACAGTTATTT
The DNA here is from genome assembly GCF_900747795.2 of Erpetoichthys calabaricus. NCBI lineage: Eukaryota > Metazoa > Chordata > Cladistia > Polypteriformes > Polypteridae > Erpetoichthys > Erpetoichthys calabaricus. Next base: position 131,539,434 of record NC_041400.2, on the reverse strand, counting down.
TACAGGGTTTATTTATTTACTTCAGGTATAAACTAAAATATTTGCTTTGAAATAAACACTAACTTGACAGTTTTAAGAATTAGAATGAGAGACAAAGCTATGCACTGAATATAATACAAAATAAATGTCTCTCTTTTAATATCTCGGTCTACCTTATATCTCTGCTTATTTTAACCTTTTTACAAGAAACGCTAAAGCCAGGGAAATATATAATATATATTGAAAATAAAGAAAGGTGGCTCAAAAAAAATGGCAAGTTTTTTGGAAAAAAAGACCCATGCCATCTGAGAGTCTGACTATGTCCCTGATCCACTCACAGAGTTGGGAAAGTGAGTGCAGATAGTATTGCCAATGACCCCAAGTGAATGGCGTTCAACAGAAAAAGAGATGTGAATGAGCAGGCAGTGGATGAGGCCAATGAGAGTGCATGGAGCTGCATGGAAAGAGCCACGGAAAAAGGAAGGAGACAGCAATTAAAACATTGTTCCTTTTAAAGGCCACCTACTCATGGAGTCTTATGTAAAACTGGAGAGGCAGGAGCAGTACAAACACCAAATGACAGTAATAACAGTATTTCAACATCAACTTCAAAAACTCAACACTGAAAACTGTAAATCAAATGAACATTCATAAATTTCCAATTTTTGTTTGGTGGGCAAATTGTGCATAGTGTGAAATTGTATCGTACATAAGTAACCAATGGGATTCATGATAATGATGACAACAATCCAAAATAGCGAGATGTACAACTTCACAGAAAAATTAGCCAATGGACCACTTAGGAGGTCTTTAGCCTCAAGGTGGAACTGAAAGGTTCAGGTTATACATGTACACATATGATTAAAGGTTTCTTTAAAACACTCTCAGGCTGAAAAGCCTGTCCCAGCAACCCAAAAACCAACTATATAGTGTTAGGCACAAAGAAAATTTCATGTACTCCAAAAAAAATATTTTTTAGGTAAGAAGTTAGAAGTTAGGTTGGGTGGTATTTCTAAATAGTTTCAAAATGACGGGCTAGTAGCAACAGTGCTTTCTGATGAGTTGCTGTCCCACCCAGAGCTTCATCCATTACTATCATTATAAACCGGACTGGGATCAGAAAATGAACTCGATGGATATTTGTACTTCTGTGAAAGACTAGTGGTATTCATTTGCTCAGCACCTAAGGTCTTTGTTATAAAATGCAATTAACTCCTCAAATAATCTGACTTTATCTGGTGGCCCAAGGCGAATCACTCTCAAGGTCTAGTGTTTCCTTTTTTTAAAAGCATGTGACACAAAAGCACAACTATCTAGAAATGCTGAGGGGATTCAATTGATTTTATCACTTTTTTAATGACAGAAGGCTTTTTTGTTAGCTGAATGTAGGAGAGGAATAACATAGACTGATTTTTTTTCCTCAGAAATGCAAACGTTTTTACCGCCTGCCACTACCAATTTAGCCTGGTAGCCTGATCTCTATAATCTCTGTAGCTCTCTGCCTCAAGCGTAGCCTGAGGACACATATCATGCTTGCAATTCTTGTCACATCCTTGAAAAGTGCTACTTGATTCATTACAATCCCATCACCATAGTTATGTTAGAAAAAAATACAATATCTCCTTAGAAATAATTTGAATTATGACCTCTTGCTTGTGTCAGAACTTGCGTCAGTCGCACAGAAGCATGTGTCATACATTGGTTACATATAAGACATCATTTTTGTCTGAATCCTATAGGCAAGAAGCCCGCTTTAAGACTGAGATGAAAAGTATTGTACTGTACTGTGGCAGTGTGATTTCCTTTTCAAGCAGGGACATTTCTATCAGTTAGTCTTACCTTGCTGTTATTTAGCTTATGGTTGGTTAGTCAGTTAGTTAGTTAGTTTCTGTTTAACATTTCCTACTATTATTTTACTCCATATTCTTTTACGATGTCGTCCCAATGAATAATAAGAATCAATAAGAGTCATGTATATAAATTCCACTTTGTCATGACAATAAAATTGGGGATATCTCATCGTGTAAGCTCCTCATCTATATTAATACCAAGGAGACAAAAATATAAAAAATAAGGGCATTTATTAAATAAAAGTATCCTGTGGTTGGGAGCAGCACTGGAAGAACACTAAATTGCAAGCAAAAACAATCATTCTACTCCATATCTGGGATGACTCACCCACTTATCCATTTCTCCATTATCACAAATTAGCATTCTCTTCTCTTTTTGGTGTTCCCTTTCTAAGTGTATCAACTTTGCCTTATTTTTCCTTTTTCTTGATTTACCATTTTTGTGTTTTCTTTGTTTATTTAACAAATTCCTTAATATTTCAAAAGGCCAGCAGTTCGCAGTAATCTTTTCCTTCGAATTATATCTTTGCAAATTTTAAATAGTTTTGAACTTTAAAAGCCTGAGCCCCATTTTGGGCCTTTGCAGCCCACCTTTTCTGTTTGGGGACAGGCTGCCTGGGTGAGGCCTAATGAAGCCCTGGTCTGGTTTTGATTTTTTAATGGCCTATTCATCCTGTTTTTCCATTTTGTATTGGATATCGCAACAAACTTGACACTTAAAGAGCCAGAAGCCGATGCACTCCATAATATAATACAATGCTGTGGTCCATGTATTTCCTTCAGGAGTTCCGTGTGCCATTTGTTAGGCTGGGGAATTGTTCTAAAACATTCCCCTTACCCTTTTTTATTAATTTGCTTCCCTCACCGTTTGTAGTTGTGAGATTTATTTTTCCCAACTACTGTTTTATGTTTTCCCCATTATTTTGCAGGGAGGCCCATCTAAATGTGCTGCAAGAAGGTGAAGAGACACAAGGATAATCTGTTACAGTCAGGGCATGTGAAGAGGTGGACTAGGCAACATGCTTGTTGGATTCCTTGTGCATTTACACTCTTGAGGTTAAGGAAAGGGAAAATGCAGGGCGTGTTACTGCTTTGCCACCATGGACTAAAATAAATGATCACCAGGAGGTGATGCACACCCAAATTATGGAACTGGCAAAACTTGCTAGGAATCGCTCCACAGATACAGTATGTAATGTGGCTGTTTTGGAAACACACAAATGGGTGTAGAATTGCATGAAGCACACGGTGTGAAATCTCATAGTGTTTACAGAGGTGGGGTCAGCAAAGGGAGGGGGAATCCAGGGCACAATTAGGAGTTTAAGCTCCTACTTTCAATCACCACGTCAGTCAACCCCAGAACAGGGAACTACTATACCACCCTCCTATTCTGCTACTTCCGCAGCTGCATTGCATCAAGATTTTCTCAACTGGTAGGCTTCCTGTACTTCCCTTTTTCTTTGGTTTGTGGTAAAGACATTTTAAAATTCAATTTATTAACAAAAATAAAATACAATGTAATTTAATAGTTGCCATATTCTAACACACACCAGCTAAACACTTACCCTGCTCAAGTTCATACTCCAACTTCACTGATGTCCTTGCTACAAACGACTTTTAAGCCGTGACTAAGAACTATTTTTCAGATCACCCCACTAAACACTTATGAAGCTAGGGGTGTGCTGTTGCCTCGTAGAGACCTGGTTTTAATTATTTATCTGCTCATTGTCTATGTAGTGTTTTACATTTTCTCAACATGTGTACACTGGTTTTCTCTAGCTGCTCCGATTTCTTGTGACATCCTGAATTAGACTGAAAGACACCTCAAAAATGTATCTTTTATTAGTGACTGTGGGTGTGTGACAGTACTCTGTACCTCTCTAATCTTCTACAGTTGGTTCATGCCATCCCCTTTTGTTGTCAAGACTGGAATATACAAGTTCAGTAACTAAAGGAAATATTGTTCATTAAATACTCTAGAACATTATTTAGAAAGAACAGTGGTGCTTATTTTCATTTTGTACATTACAAAGTGAACTCCACCAAAAACCTACTTACAAAGGTAAAGAGAACTGTCTTATATATAAACATCTACACGTGGAAGTGTGTGTGTGTCTGTCTGTCTGGCCCGGAAAGTGAGATGTGGGGTCGTTGTAAGGGCTCCACCTCCAAGGAAACAGAAAACTCTCTTAGCTGCTAATAACACAAGCGGGGCCAGCAAGTCAGCAAAACGAAACCTCAGACGAAAGACAAAGTCGCTTAGCCGCGAACATCGGCAAAACAGTATCCCTTTTACTTTTCCTCCCGCCGCTAATGCACAAGAGATGTGAGCATGTCAGCAAAACGTATCCTCCTAGGAGAGAGATGCCCAGAGTAGTTCCTTTCAATTACCTGACATCTCTACATTTCAGTTTTTTTTCTCATGATTTCAACAGTTTTTTAGGACCCCAGGCTTTTTACAACACTGGCTTGCACAGCTAGTGTTGTATAAAGTATTGTCAGTGTCATATGAGGATGAGACTATAAAGGTGGGAAAATCCCTTAAGGCTAGCATGTGCTTTTAGGGGAACACATTAGAAAGCAGGCTAACCCAAAACTGACCCTTTCAAAGGTCACTAAGGGTTGACATTAACTTTTTTGCAGTTGACATGTGAATGACAATTGAAGATGTCTCACTAGTGGTGCTGTAGCCTTGCAGGGCATGCCTACTCCCAGAGGTGATTCCTTTGCCTTACTTAGAAGTGAACCTCAAGTGGAGTTTAAAGGTCACACCCTACCAAATAGGGCTGGGAAAAATGTAAGTCGGGCCAAAGAGTTATCAACAGAGAAAAATCAAGTCAAGGGGAAAGACCTGAAGGTGAAAAGACAGTGCTGAAAAAGTGTGGTTTTGAATTTTGAGGTGATCAAATGGTCCCTGTACGATTGGTGCCAGAGCTTGGTCCGCATTGCCGGCAGTAAGTCGAACCCATTCCCAGTGAGAGTTGGACTCCGCCAGGGCTGCCCTTTGTCACCGATTCTGTTCATAACTTTTATGGACAGAATTTCTAGGCGCCGCCAGGGCGTTGAGGGGGTCCGGTTTGGTGGGCTCAGGATTGGGTCACTGCTTTTTGCAGATGATGTTGTCCTGTTTGCTTCATCAGGTCGTGATCTTCAGCTCTCTCTGGATCGGTTCGCAGCCGAGTGTGAAGCGGCTGGGATGAGAATCAGCACCTCCAAATCCGAGACCATGGTCCTCAGCCGGAAAAGGGTGGAGTGCCCTCTCAGGGTTGGTAGCGAGATCCTGCCCCAAGTGGAGGAGTTCAAGTATCTCGGGGTCTTGCTCACGAGTGAGGGAAGAATGGAGCGTAAGATCGACAGGCGGATCGGTGCGGCATCCGCAGTAATGTGGGCGCTGCATCGGTCTGTCGTGGTCAAAAAGGAGCTGAGCCGCAAGGCGAAGCTCTCAATTTACCAGTCGATCTATGTTCCTACCCTCACCTATGGTCATGAGCTATGGGTAGTGACCGAAAGAACGAGATCGCGAATACAAGCAGCTGAAATGAGTTTCCTCCGCAGGGTGTCTGGGCTTTCCCTTAAAGATAGGGTGAGAAGCTCAGTCATCCGGGAGGGGCTCAGAGTAGAGCCGCTGCTCCTCCGCATCGAGAGGAGTCAGATGAGGTGGCTCGGGCATCTGATCAGGATGCCTCCTGGACGCCTCCCTGGTGAGGTTTTCCGGGCACGTCTAACCGGGAGGAGGCCCCGGGGAAGACCCAGGACACGCTGGAGGAACTATGTCTCTCGACTGGCCTGGGAACGCCTTGGGATTCTCCCGGAAGAGCTAGAAGAAGTGGCCGGGGAGAGGGAAGTCTGGACATCTCTGCTCAAGCTGCTGCCCCCGCAACCCAACCTCGGATAAGCGGGAGACAATGGATGGATGGATGGATGGTGATCAAATGGGCAAGCCATCCCACTGTACAGTCAGGGAGATATAGACAGCTATAGTTTTAAAGCTATGCCTATCAGTGGAGAAGGAAATATTTTTAATTTATTTGTAATATTCTGCATCATATAATTGTTGCTGCAACCTTTTTTCACTTTTCTTCAGGATTAATAAGTTTATGTCTGTCTTGATTTCTTTTCATTCCTTGCTTTCTCCATTGTCTAATATTTTCATCTGTTTTGGCTAAGTAGCAAAGTCTTTTAATAACATTTTCAAGTAATTAAAATCTATTGCATATTTAGAAAAACACCCTTAAAAAAAGGATGGATATGCTACAATGCTATTGCATTACTGCAGTCATCTCTTCAATTAACTTTTTCTAAAGGAACTAAAAGAAGACTACCCTATTTGCACTGCATGTAATTCAGGAGCCATAATCGCCTTTGCACATCTGCAGTATCTTTTTTTCCTCAACAGGTTACCATGATCCAGGTAAAGAGAGGTTCTTCAGCTAACACACCAAAAATATTGAAAAACAGTAAGACAGGGACATGCAAGCAGAAATCTTGACACCTTGTATTCACTATAAACATAAAATGTCTGGCTCCTGTTGTTCTACCGGATGTGTGCACTGGGGTGATAAAGGGCTGTTAGACCCTAGGGCCTTTAAGGCAGACATGGGGTCATTCCATTGAAATGAAACATCCCAAACACCGGAATAAAAAAGAACTAAGCAGTTTTTGACTCACAGATGTTGTCTATTTATTTTTTTTAATAAACAGACCATGACCTTGCCACAAACACTCTGAAAGTGTTCCAAGCCATCTGATACAGAACTCCCTAAGAGATGCAGTTCAACATTTTTTTCATATGAGGCTTATACAGAAAGGCCAAAACTGAACCGGGCAGCACATATTTCTTAGGCAATGAAGCCTCATTCTCTGTAGGCCTGAAGAGCAAGTGATGAAGCTTGGAATGTAGCTGGACTGTAAAACACATCTAGTACAAAGACTATATTCAAAGTAAAAGGTGAGTTAGTCAATAATTTACTCTATCTTTTGAACATATCCAGGGGACAGAGAATCCTCTGATAGCAACTTTTTCTCCAAGTATTGCAAGTCTGGGTATTGTAAGATTTACTCTGAAAAGCATATGAATGTGACTGGCAAACATTTGTGACAAAAATGTCAAAATAGAATGAAATTACTACAATGCTACCCAGATATCTGTCAGTAAACAAATACATATGCAAACTTAACCCATATGCCCTACAACCATCTTTTTACTTTATCTGAGGTAGGAAGCCTATCAAATACAGTAATCAATTAGTTTGCTTGCATCCCTCCATTTTTAAACCTGCACAATCCAATTTTTGGAGCGTAGAGGTAAAAAAAAAGGAAGTCCTATCTGGTGACAGCCATAAAGTTCAGTTATTTTTCAATGTCAGTGTATTTAAAAGGCTTTGCACTCATAAACATAACCTGCTTATGAGATATTAATTGTTCATATACAATATACAGTTAGGTATTTATTATTTTATTGTTGTTCCAATGTTTGCTCTTCGTTTTTATTATACATTCTTGTTTTCATTACCATGTTGTGTCAGTCTGAGAATGTATGTTTTGTTAAGAGAAACGCTGACAAAATTGTTTGCTCCTAGAGAAGTCTGGCAAAAAGGGGCAAAGCTCCTAGTTAGACACTGATTGGTTTAGGGTGGTCCAGATCTAATTATGCAACTGATCGACTGACAACCGTCTACCCGCCATTTTGGAATGCAGGGCTGGTACTGCCAACTATCGGAAACAAAAAGAATTTTAAGTGAAATCTCTATGTGCAGGGCAGGTTCTGTGAATTCTCTATGTAATAAACTTAATAAGTTATAGCGTAATTAAAATTGAATAATTAGAACTGGACCACCCTATATAAATGATCTGCCATTCCAAAAGGTAGGGCCACAGTGACATCACACCTGAGAGTCTGTCCCCACCTTATATTCTAAAGGATAAGAATGCTTCCTTGAGGTTGTCATTGGGTTTGGAGTTGTGAGTATACTATTTTTTTATTTTATTTTCTGGGTTTTATGCGACTTATTGTTTCCTGGATTTAGCTTTTGAACAGTATATTGGGACCTCTTCACTTTGTATATTCCCTTTTAGGCAACTCCTTTTTTCCTTAGGTTCCCCTTTTGCCCTCTTTTTCTATTTTCTTTGTTAATAAACCCTTCTTTATAAAGATTCTTTGTGGGACATGTCTCTACACACCAGAAGTTGATGGTTGTTTCCCTTGTGCTGCATCTTTGAGTTATATTTTTGGTACTTGCTTTATATTTTTAAGTTTTAAAGCCAGCTCCCCATTTTGGGCCTAAGGACATTGAAGCCAGCAGGTAATAGTTGGGGACAGGCTGATTTACAATGAGCCCTTCTGGGCAGGTAAGTGAAGATTCTGGCCTGGTTTACGGGTCATTTGGAGGCTTCATAAACTCCTCTCACCATGTTTGTGACTCCATATCATAAAATAATGCTAAACTCTGCAAATAAGCAACATTTTGAAGAACAGTTAAAATTTCTACAAGACTCCTTAAATAAATTTGCTATAGTTTTTCAGAAGTATTGTTTTGACCTGAAAGGGAGATAACCTTTCCATACTGGTTTGTCTAATTATAAGAAATGAGAAGTCATTACTAAAAAATGTTCTACTAGATCCTCCTTTATTTCGAATATCCCTGATGTTGAACAGAATGAAAGTTGCCAAGATAATATTCATTTTCCTTTGTCAAATCTAAAAAATATCAATTGTAAGGTTTTATTATGGGAATAGCCGCAGTCTCTCCCAAATCTACCAAATCCAAGTATGCTGTCACCATACTTCATACCTGTTTTCTCTGGTTTTTCTACTGAACAACCTTCTCCTCTCTGTGTTACTATATTTGATGTGCTGGCTGTTCCTGTATCAGTTGTTTTTTTAATAAGGATTTACAACACTAGTACCTGTGTCTTCTACCTTGGTTCAGCCAGTAAAACCAATTTTGTCCTTCATTTTTTGTCCCACCCATTCCCACTCTGCTTTCTACTACTATTGAGATGTCACCACCAGTCTTGTTGTGTGCTGTAATGAATGATTCAGCCGAGCCCGAAACAGTCGCACAGCCTGGACTCCCAGTTTTGGTCCAGCCAATCCGCCTGTGTCTCTGTTGCCCTGCCTTTGTTGTTTTACTTGAGTCTGCTGCATCCCATGGAGGGGGTGCTAATGAGCTACTGTCTGTCATTTGATAACATCCTGCCACCTGAATGTTCTAACTAAAAAGACAAGGAGACCAGAAAAAACGTAAAGTGAGAATCATGATAAAGAATGTAATAAAAAAGCAAGAAAAGGTGAAAACATGAATCAAAATGAGAGTCAAGAAAATGTAAGTCACTAAAACCAATTCATAAACCAAAAATCAGAGTCAAAAGGCAGGGGCATTGTTTCAATAATTATTAGTAAACAGAATATGAAGGAAAATAAGTTGCTAGGTTTGGTCCAATCTTAGATACAAGTGACTGCTTTATATCAGTGCACTGATGACATTACAACCAGTGCAGCCCCAATGTATCATGGGAGAATCCTGAAAGACGGTAAAAAAAAATCAATTTCAAAATACAAGCTGTGATAGAAGGCGCTATATTGCGCCCGACCCGGCACAGACTGACGCAGAGGCACGTGCAAAATAACAAGACTTTTTATATTTCTTCAGCTGGAGGGAACGTCTTCCCTGTAATCCCTCCAGCCACAACACAGTCCCAAAGCACTTCAATTCAGTCAACACACAAACACTTTTCTCTCCATCTTGGCACCACCATTCCTCCCAGGCAACCTCGTCCTCTTCCTCCCGATTCTGGCTCCTGAGTGGTGAATGCAGATCCCCATAGGGTTGTGGAGAACTCCATCTCCCATGAAACCCTGCGGGAAACTGAGGCGCCATCGTCAGCCAGGGAGGCTGCCACCAAGTATCCCGGGGGAGGTAGTGAGACGCCCATGTTTGCTTCCCCGGAACATATGTAGAAGGGGTATCCCGGCCAGGCATGGGACCCGGCTGCCTGCCACAAAGCACTAAATAATATTCTGACTGCAGAACTGGACTCTTTGAATATTAAAACTCTCAAAAAGACACCAAGCTGAATATTCTAGTCTCTGGGAAACCCAAGAAAAATTAAAAAGAAACTCAAATCATAACTCTGAGAGCCTCAAGAATGTATCATCACCTGATATCCCTGAAAGTGTCTTGCCACCTGAAAGCGACAGGAGGTCCTGACTGCCACTATTGTTATGAATGTGTTATTTTCCCAGAAAAGTTTTAGGAATGTCTGTCACATCTCCATCTGACAATTTAGAAACTGTGATTCAAAAAGCCCAAAAAACCTACAACTATCATATTACCAAAGGGTATTTATTATTTTCCACCAAACCTTCAAAGTAAGGTATTAGTCTGGGTCCATGAGTCAAACATTTTTTAATAAAACCAAATAAATCCATACAATCAAATCAAACTTAACAAAACCAAAATTCAACCCCCACCCAAAAGAAAGAGATGATAGTCAGCAAACAAAGCAAATCTTTGAAGCAGAAAGAAAGGAAGAAAGAGTATCATTTTCTCCACTATAGAAGCTTATTCTAAAATGTTATTGATTAGATCCTGCTATATTTTTAAAAAAAGTTTTGAATAGATCCTCTGAGTGAGAATTTGATTTTTCCAATTTCAAATAGTATATAGCATCAGTTTCCCACTGACTTAAAAGTGGTGGGTTGAGATTCTTCCAGTTGAGCAAGTTCAGTCTAAGTGGTAGAAGTGAGGTAAAGGCAATCACAGTTTGTTTGTCCTTCTCCATTTTAACCCATCTGGAGGTACACCAAACACAGCTGTTAGTGGATTAGGAGGGATTGTGACACCAAGGCTCTTTCAGGTCTTTTTTGTAGTTGGTAAAACTATTTGATGAGGACCAAGCGGAGTATTCACCTTTATTTTTTACTTTTTCAGACCAGTCATCCCAGTCAGGAGGTGGTCTACTTTTTGTTCAGATGTCTCAGCTGGGAGGTGGTCTTTTTGTCTTTTCATCATTTTCAGGCCAAAATCCTTTCATCTAGTCATCAATGCTGGGTGAAAGTCTTCATGTCTCGTCATTCCCACCACCAGGCAAAAGACTTTGGTCAAATCAACCTGAATAAGAACATTTTTATTGTTGCATTTGTATTAATTGTGTTTTTGTTAAATATGATTTTTAGGAATGTCTGGAAGGCACCATTTAAAAGAGGCGGTATGTTACGTCTCTTTGTTAATGTGTATTTTTGTGTATTTTGTTTTTCATTGTTGTTTTTGTTATTTTTCTAATTACTATTTGTCATATTTTATGTAATTTATATTATGTTTATGATTTAACATTTATTAGATGGGTCCACCCTGATGTCACTGCTTCTGGGCCCTCATTCTGGCTTTAAAAGTTGGTCAGAAAGAGAACAAATTAGCAGAGCACTGAGTTTGAAGTGGAGATTCTGAGAATTGATTTCTTTCCTTGGATTTACTTGGATTTGTTATTTGCTTATTCTTGGATTACTGCTTTCAGAATGTGGATTAGACTTGGTTACCACGGACTGCCATTTCATGGACATTGTTTTTGCTCTTTGACAATATTCCTATATATCCTATATGTCTTTATTTTGGTGATAAATTCTTAATTTATAAAGACCCTTCTTAGCCCATTTTACTCAATAAGCAAGAGCTTTAATGGTGCATCTCCCGTTTTCAGCAATTTGAAACATTTATAGCATTTTAAAGTTTATAAGCAAGCTCCTTATTGTTAGGGCTGTGTAGGACACAGCCTACAGGTAGCAGTATTGTCCCTTTTCGCTACAGGATGAGCTACATCTGGGCCGGCCAGTGAATATTCTGGCCTGCTTTATGGGTCCTTTAGAGACCTTCAAATCACAATACCCACAATTGTTGAATTCTGAGCACATTATAGCACTACCACCACTGACCTACTTAACACTGAGATTTTGGATTTGTGCCTCACCATCACCTTTCACCCTCCAAACCTCCATAAACCCAGAAGGCACACCTGGAAGTTAATCATCAGAGCACAGAAAGGACCTCAGCTAACAGAGAAAGACATGCAAAGAGAGAGCATACTCTAACTGCTACAGTAACATCTAATGAAGCAACTGCAGGTACAGACCCTGATGTGCATTGTATAATAAATGATTCTTTAATACAAGGTATGTATAAAATTGCTGCCTGTGTGCAGACTCCTTTATTGCTGCTGTTGTGGTTATTTTTGTCATCTTTGTGGCTTTCAGGTTGGGCTCCATGAGGATCTTTCTTTCCACAGGGCCTTTCCCAACATGAAACTAATGTTCCCCGTTAGGCACCCCAGGCAGCACTGGGCACAGGTAGGACCTACAGTATACTTGTACAGGCTGCCAGTTCATCACAGGGGACTATGACTCACTATCATGTCACTTTTAAGTCTACAATTAATTCACTCTACTCTGTACACATGACAATTATTCTAATACTACCACTACCTAATATGTACATTTTTGGTGTTCAGGAAATATTCCAATTAGTACTTCTTAGGTTTCTCTAGTCCTTAAATGTTTGCAGTGTTGTCTCAATCCCACTCATTACTTTCCCATTGCTATTTCCACTCTCACACCTATTAGGTCAGTCCCAGCCTCCTTAGACTTAAGATTTGTATTTAAGACACCACCAACCCTGTTCACACTTCAGAGCTAGGATGTTTACTTTTATAGCTGAAAATGTCAGAAATATATTGTACATACTAGGAAAGTAAACAATGAACAGAAGCTCATGTGTAGATATGTAAACCATAATGTGCCAAGAATCTCAATTTTAAGAGTGATAATAATCAGTGGAGCAAGCTCATAAATCCTAACATATAAAAGGATGAAGACCTCATTCTAATAGTGTAGTGCCTAATCCATAAACTGTGCATCTCTGGCACTGAAACAATTGTGGTATTCATCCATCCATTCATCCATTTTCCAACCCGCTGAATCCGAACACAGGGTCACGGGGGTCTGCTGGAGCCAATCCCAGCCAACACAGGGCACAAGGCAGGGAACCAATCCTGGGCAGGGTGCCAACCCACCACAGGACACACACAAACACACCCACACACCAAGCACACACCAGGGCCAATTTAGAATCGCCAATCCACCTAACCTGCATGTCTTTGGACTGTGGGAGGAAACCGGAGCACCCGGAGAAAACCCACGCAGACACGGGGAGAACATGCAAACTCCACGCAGGGAGGACCCGGGAAGCGAACCCAGGTCCCCAGATCTCCCAACTGTGAGGCAGCAGCGCTAACCACTGCTCCACCGTGCCGCTGTGGTATTCATGATCCTAAAAATTCAAAAAATATATTTTGGAGTTGTCCAAAGCTACATTTAATAAACTATAGATGGCAGCATAAGTGTTGCTAACATAACCAAAAACAATATGAAACCAGCTTAATCCAATTCAGGGGAAAAGCATGTCACCACCTATCCTGGCAGAACTCGGGATGGCACAAGGCACGATATACCCCTGGAGGGAGTGCTATTCCACTGTGGACCCCACTCGTGTACACACCCGGAATGGACACATTTCTAATCATCAAACCACCTAATGTGCAAACCTTTCAGAATTTGTGAGGAAATCCTAGACAGACACAGAGAATACTGTATGTACAAACTACACACAGACAACAACTTTTATTCACACCAAAAATAAAAATATTTACTCTAATTAGATGGTGCACCTTGTAACTTTGTGTTATAGAATCACAGTGTTTAGACCACAGTTTAATTTCCATCTTTATTTCTTTCCTAGTTGGATCCATAAATGATTCAAAACTAGCATATAATAAATATTATATATGCAATCTGCATGGTTGTAAAGTTGTTCTTTAGGGTCTCCATTTTAAACACATATCCAAAACATATGTCATGCTGATTAACAACTCAGAATATTAATGTGTCCTGAAATTATATACTATCCTGCAAGTTGCTGGCTCATGCCTTTTTGCCCAATGCTTCCAGTATTTAATCCTTTTGACTGATGGAGAAATAATTCATGGAAATTATTTGTTAAAATGTTAATCATGTTAATTTAAAAAATTTTAAATGGTGCTTTGTGCTGTTAATTTACTTTCTCTTTCAGTCCTAATAGAAGTACACTTCATTTAATAAATATTCCCCTAGGGACAAATAATATCTATCTATCTATCTATCTATCTATCTATCTATCTATCTATCTATCTATAATAAAGGATTCTACAATACTTCAAATCTGCAAGGTTTTTAATTCTATTGGGATTTCTCTTTGCATTTTACCTCCCTCTAGTGGTAAATTTCATTCATAAGGAGTCAATTTACAGCTAGATACTTCTTTCAGCTTTTGATAGTCCATCGTGAAACCCTCCTAAATCCAGTTTTTAGAGGCATAGAGATTGGGGGCTATGCAAGAAGCTTCAAACACAAGGCAGAAACTAACCATGGAAGGAATGTCAGCTATGGGAGGTATTTTCTGCAAACAAGGAAAAGAAAAATAAAATGACAAAATGAAAATGCAATCTCTCTTTAGCAAAATCATTTTCAAAGCCATGCAAGAATGCAGCAAAAATTAAAAATAAAATGAAATAAGACCATTTGCAATTTCAGTTTCAAAGCTGCAAAAATGAAAAGTAAAACACGGGTAAGCACTGGTGCCACCTGCTCTTTATTGACTTTTCATTTTCCACTTTGCATTTTCATTTTTAAGTTCTTTTGAAAAGTTATAACAATAAAGAGCTTGATCAAGTTTTCGATCAACTACAGGGGTATGGGGCAGAGGAGGAGGTGTTATAAACTGTAGAGGGGTAAATTTATTATAAAATACTACAAAAAACAAAGTATTCAGTGTAGATAAATATAAATTATGACATAATAAAGGCTAATTTTTGTCATGTTAAATATTGTAATCAAATAGCATATTAATTACTTTAAAACTATAATTACAGTATGTGTGGTCTTCAGATTTTGCTGTGAAGCTCGCAGTACAGAGGTGAAAAGATCGAAATCACGTGACTTGAACACACAAACTGATTGCAGCCAAAGGGAAAAGAATTGTGGGAAGCTGAGGTGTCAAGCCCCGCCCATTGACCCATGCTATTTGTTGGTGACACCTCAGCACCACACTGGAAAAGTTTGATTTTTTTTTTTTTTTTATAGTGGCTGGAGTGCCAATCCTGCCACCAACCCCCCAGTTTTCCCTGTAAGTTGGAGGACCTGCTTGCAGAGTGTGCTGACGGTTAACATCACACCCAGGATGAAGGAATTGCAGGTTAAGGGCCTTGCTCAAGGGTCCAGTGGAGTTCAGTCACTTCTGGCATTTATGGAAAATAAAAATTCAAAGTGGAAAATGAAAATTCAATGAGCAGCAGGTGGCACCAGTGTGTATTTGTGTTTTACTTTTCATTTTTGCAGCTTCTTCTTTTCAGGCTGAAAATAAAATAGCAAAAGCTGTTCTTTCATTTTATTTTTTCATTTTTGCAGCATTTGGGCATGCAGACTTTGAAAGTGAAATTGGAATTGGTGTCATTTCATTTTATTTTTAATTTTTGCAGCATTCTTGTGCGTAGACTGAAAATGAAATTTCAAAAGAGAAACTGCATTTTCACTTTATGATTTTAATTTTTATTTCCTTTTATGCTTAAAATACCTTGCATATGTCAACAACTTAAGATAGGGCATATTTTAATTATAAACTACATATATTTGCTGGGCCTTCAAATTATTATCTTTTGAGAAAAACATATACCAATTAATGCTGCATTTTCCTTTTATTTGCTTTAATCACAACTTTATTTTAATACAATTTCAATGTTTTTTTAAACTGTTATAAATGTAGGGGGAAGAAATGAAACCTTTCTTTGTTGGTTTAGTCAAGAGGTGCATCACCCAAACATCCCTTTGTATTAATTTCCTTCTTTTTAGTCATTCACACTTATTTTAAACATGTTTCTGAGAACAAGGTACAAGAATAATTTTTGTTCTGTTGGCAGTGGCACCATGGTGGATGGGAAGCCTTTTGTTTAGGGGGTAGAAAGTAATAGAGCATAGACAATATCAATACCTTCTTTCAAAATGTAAGAATTGTTTTAAATGGGGGGTATGGACAGTTTAAGGCAACATCAGTTTTCTTGTCCACTGATGAAGTCTACAGTACTGCTGAGAATAAAAATAACAGCAACCAGAGGTGTACTGGTCCTGGAACTGCAATTGCTGCTCAAATAAGCACCGATTAACCGATGAGGCTGCCGATTTTCACGCAGTGACTAATAAACTCGGGTATGATGATGTGTGGCGTGCTTACATACTAATAAAATGTTAACTCCATGCATGCAAGTAGCGGTGCATAGGGGTGGCAGTAAAGAGTCTGACAATGTACTTAACTAATGGCAAATAAAATATGACCTAACATCACCTTAAAAAAAGAAAGGTGTGGTATCAGGCGTTAATGCCAACTAAACTTTATTGTCACAAATTATATTTTTTTGTTTTTGTGACCCGAGATAAAGGCATTCATATCACACACTGAACCATACAATGTCTCTCTAAAACAGTTACATCATTAAATGCAACAACAGCCCAAAAACGTAGAATCAAATTAAAAAAAAACAAAAAATTCAAAGGGACAAGCAGAGCCTGAGTGTTTTTTCTCCTACACTACAATTTACTTTTGCCCTGAGTAATGCACATTACCCTGAGGTAGATATGTCATTTATTGGCGTTTTTACAAAACAAAGCATCAAAATATCATCACTGTATAATATATCATGCAAATGATTCAACACTAACACTTTAACTTGTATCAATTACATATTTGCTTTAACCACACCATATGCTTGCAATAAACCACAAAAGTTCTTGTAATCATACACTTATTCCAATCATAGTAACTTTTACAGAGTTTTGTTGTTTAAAATATACATACTGTAAGACATGAGTTATGCATTTAAAACCACAAGTAAATCAAATTTCTGTTTACTATACTTTAATTCTTTCAAAGTTATCTTAACATACAGTAGATTTATAATTTTAGCAATTTCCCTTTCCCTTCACATTAGCTGGAGGTAGGCACATAACAATGGAAAGTTAATTTCTTATATTAATATAAAGTGCTTGATCATGAAAATGCCTTCTGGGCAATCTTCCTCTACAAGAAAGAAACATAGGTTTATTTTGGACAGTTTGCAGAGCCATGACAAATTTCATATAACAATGTATCAGGTAAATAAGAAGTAACCACAGTACTGCCATTTCCATCTCAGCTTCTGTTGTGTTTTTTTCTTGACTAACTTCAGGGTTCCTGCAGAGCATCAGCAGCATTATACTCTTTGTGGTTCACACTGAAAAAAGTGACACCCTCAAAGTTAATTGTTCATTTTTGAAAAGCTGTTCAAATACCCACCCATCAACCAATAAAGCTGCTGACTGTGACAGTGCGGGTCAGCTCCACGCTCCCCCCACCATTTTGGGACCCTCTTGAACCCAATGCCATCAGAACCGTAACCCAGATGAGCTGGACAGATGAGGACAAACACACCCATAGCAAAGTGGATGGTGAAAAGGTGAACAGTGCTTTTATTAACAAAGAAATCAAAAACAAGTGCTCAAATAAATAGTGCAGGTTAAAATCTTCTTAAATAAATAATTCCATAAAACAGGAGCAAATCCTAAGAGGTTAAAACATCCATAAACTGTTCAGCAAAAGACGAAGATAAAATACCAAGGCAAGTAAAACCACAAACCCCTTTAAAAAGGTGCTTCCTTCTCTACACAAATGTCTCCCAAACTCACCCTCAATGGATCAGTCAGCCTGAGGGGAAGTCCCACCGACAAGCATGGCCACCCCTCAATCCAGGGTCTCGACACGACTACATCCTTTATGCATCTGCTGTGCCGCTACAAACCTGGCATCGCTTCCTTTCTCTCCTGCTTCCTCTCCCCGGACTGACTGGGAGCCCGCAATGAGGAAATGGGTTACTCTGGCTAACTGTAGTGCTCGGCCGAGTCAACCCTCTTCAGCCTCCTACAGCATCCAACCTCCGCTCTCCTTGGGCTCTTCTTCCCGGCTGCCTGCCTCCAACCTCTCACATCTGCTTACGCACCTTCTGCCACCTCCGTCATTACGCTGCATATTTTAACTTTTGTCTTTTTACTGTCACTGCTTCTTCCATTTCTCTTGTTCTTTCACTGGCCAGTCTCTTTTCCTATCCCGTGCAGGCTCTTTGTTTTTTTTTATCTCTGCTTGATCGGGTGCAGGTGCAAACCGACACTCCCCACAGGGCAATGAATGAGGCACCTGACTGACACTCTCATTTGCACATGTACGTGTGTGCAGCCAGGCACCTCAATCAGCCCTGCAGTGAATTGCTGCCACACACTGCACCCAATCCTGAGTGTGCACGTTCTGGGACCCCATAATTTAACCTGCGCCCAAGCCATGGACCTCGCTTTATCACATTGATGGTCATACCATGACTAATAAACTAGGGTATGAGTGTATGGGATATAAATGTGACAATTCGTTGTGAAACATCTAGATATAGATCTACCAGACCACTTTCCAAACTGTAGTAAAAAGTAAACAGATCTGGAGAGAGAGTTTTGGATTAAAATGAGCTAAAGCTAGAGCTATGAGTATGGGCACTTTCACAGTAGGATAGCAACAATGATCCAGCTAAAGAACTTTATATGCTGTGTCATACATGTGTGCATAGGAGGAAGCTGAATGGACCAAATGAAGGTAATTCCACGCCAGGCCAGGGGGTGGCTGGGTGTACTATACCTTCCTCTGTTATTTCTGCAGTCCAAATATGGGAAATTCTGTCTGATTCATCCCTAATGACACTACTTCTGGTTCCAGCTCCAAGGATGATGTCACTTCCGGTTCCGGGCCTGAAGAACATCACTTCCGGTTCCTTACCCCAGGAAGGATGTCACGTCTGGTTCCGGCCCCGAGGATGATGTTATTTCTGGTTCTGCTCTCAAGAGCATCACTTCCAGTTCCCTGCCTTAAAAGACCAGTCAAAATCCATGCACATCAGTTCAGTCTGGAACTCCAACATATGCACATCAGTGCTAATTTTCATACCCTTTTGCAGCCAGGGACAATATACAGGTGGCTGCCCCAAACCTTTTTGTGTGGGTCGAGGCTGGTTCTTTCACAGCTGGTATTGCTGGTTGCAGTGCAACCATTGCCCTAAGTAACTTTTCAATATAGTGTTCCATGTAACGAATACAACAGGGCTGGACCCCACTCTTAAGCATTTAATTGTAAGAACGGAATATTTTTTAGCTTGACTTTGTCACAGTTCTCCACATGAGTGTCTCAGAAATTTCACATGTCTTGTTTGGTTTATACAGTAAATTGCCTGTGGTACAATTCAAATACACTTTCTGGCACCATTGCTAAGTAGTTGCACTATACCAGTGGTGGGCAATGTCGGTCCTGGAGAGCCGCAGTGGCTGCAGGTTTTTGTTCTAACCCAGTTTCTTAATGAGAAGTCAATTATTGCTGATGACACACTTATTGCTTAAGTGACATTTTGATGCTTCATTTTAGTGGTCTCACTTGCTAAGGTTCCCCACCCTTAATTGCTTATTTCAATCTTAAACAGCTGCATTCACTGTTTTAATGGTTCCTTATTAGCAATAACATGTAAATGACAAAGCAGTCAGCAGTTCACCATCTAGCTTGTTTCGATTTACATCTCTGCGTGTTCACTATGCACTGTTTGATTTATTAAAACACTTAATAGAAAATGTGACAGACTGAAAATTATGCATTTTAGGCTTAAAATCATTTTGATGATATCCTTGGAAAGGAAAAAAATCTATGATATAAGAACCTTACATTGCAGACTAACAAGCCATACAATATAATAAGGTCTGAGATTGGAAAGGATTGGTTTCTAATTAAGTAATTGGGTTGGAATGAAAACCTGCAGCCACTGCAGCTCTCCAGGACCGACTTTGCCCACACCTGAGCTATATCATAAACTACTGCATTATACAACAACAAACTAACAGGAGATCACAAATTAAAATTAAAGTAGGCATTGAGACTGCAGTTTCTTGACAACAGACTATTCCTAAACAGCCACAATATACACTCAAAAAATGACTGGATTTGTTGCCCACTGCCCACAAATATTTTTTAAACAACTGTCTTTTGTCAGCATTTACAGACTGCAGATGAACCTGCATATATAGTGGGTTTGAATGACATAACTAAAAAGGCCGTCAAAAGATACCTGACGTTCACTAAAAAGTAGAATGTAAAACTGTAAACCTTTTGCATGCCAATAATAAATCCTTTTGTTAAGATCTTAATTTTATTTAACAAAATTCCAAATAAATCCAAAATTCAAAAGTAGTCAATAATCTGAAAAAACTTCAAAACGTATGCCCCGAAAGAATAAAATTAAAGCACAAACAGCAGAACAAAAAACAAAAAATAAAAACTAAAATGAAAATACATTCTGAAAACAAAGGTTTGAATTTATAATCAATAAAATTACTCTGAGAGACAAAGAAAGGAGTCAAAATCTCAACAAATTCAAGTATCATAAATCAAAAACAGAACAGTGAACATAAATGAAGACGAACAACAAAAGTCAAGAAAACTAATGCTGCAGAAGTTTGTCTAAGCCATGCAGGTCCTATGAATAGGTCTCCCTGAGCTCAACATATAAACTAACACAAATTATCATAATTGACATTTACAAGGCCATTTAACAAAATAATGAAGACAAAGCAAACTATTAAATGAAAGGAATGAAAAACAAAAACACAAAAAAATACAAAATAATAAAATAAACAAAGGAGACATGTATTGTTGTGATGTGAAATTTTACAAGTTGATAAATATTTTGTATGTCTTTATTTGTAACTTAGGCAAAGCAATGTAATATTAGTGTTATAATAACAGCAATGATTTAAGAACCTCTTCCCCCCACTTTCAGGAATGAGTCTCTTTCTAATTTTACGACAGGGTTGGGGGAAGTTCCTCAAACAAGTTTGGAAAGTGTTTCTCTGCAGGACTCAGTCAACCCCCACAGGAAAGCCAGGCTGCCTAACTGCCAAGCTTTACCTTAACATATGGTTTGGGGGGTGCCAGGTATGAAGATGTTTTCTATCCCCCCATTGGTCTGAAGTATGGCTGTTTGGAACTGGCTTGTATCAGAAGCCTTTAAGTACCATGACATCCTATTGGCTGTAGGGGTTGGACAGAAAACCTATAAATTTGCTTGCTTTACCTAACCCTCTCACACACCATGATCTGAAAAGGAAAGCACAATGAAGAGCACAACTCAGCAGCCATATTGAGACAGGCATGTGGCCTGTTCTGAAGAAAGCTGACCACAAATGATGCCTTAACTAGAGACATTTTAAGTAACTAACAAGTCTGTGTGCCATCTGAAACTACACATCACCATTTATCAGGTTGTATGGTTGCCAATACTCAGTGTACTTTGCATATTGTTATTATTTATGAATATTATCAATAATACATTGTTTAAATTGTAACTTAACTCCTGCTTGTCTTTTACTACACCTAATTGCCTGATGTTATAAATGTAGAAGGGACAGTGGGGAGAAGTTATATGGTACAATCCATATTACTAACCGAGAGTGGTAAACCGGATGGCATGGACGCAGGGACACTGCGATGGGACCATGAGACGTACTGCGCAGGCACGTACAGCGCGCGTCTCATAAACCGCACGCGAAGGCTTATCCACTGCGCACGAAGGACTCACGGCCCAAAAACGAAATAGCTCAACTGACATGAATGAGTATTGAAGCAACAACTCGCCCATGGCTAACGACTACCGACACAGCCACACAAATAAGAGGACTCTGCGCTGCAGCCCAGATTCAAATGGAAGAGGCTACGGAGGCCCCACGGGTCCATAAAGTATGGAAGGCGCAGGCTTCACCGCCATATTGTGAGTGGCACTACTGCGGAGTGAAGGCAAAGGCGTCACCACCATATTGTGAGTGGCACCACTGCGGAGTGAAGTAAACGCGCGTCTGAAACTGCGGAAGCAAAGCAGGCACGGGTTCAAAACGAACGAGCGTGACTGACGGATATACAAACAATGTATTTTAGGATACCCAACGCCGGGGGTATGCGAGCGAAGCGAGCAGGGGGCGGAGCCCCCTTGTACCTTATAAACAGTGATAAGTCTGGGAGATTTGAGGCATTCTGACAAAGGGTACATATTAATAATACAAATGGGGAAAGTAGAGTAAAATATTACTCTACCAAGACAAAACATGTATGAAGTCACTTTATCGAACAAAACATTAAGTTAGCCTAATTCAAAAGAAGTCCCCAAAAGTTCACAAAGAAAAATTACCTCATAGTAACAAAATGCATGCTGGCTATAAAACCTGAAATTCTGTTTTGTATAATGTATTTACTATATATACTATATGTCTTAATGTCAGGTGTGAATTATAGAGTCATCCATCCATCACGGGGGGTCATGGGGGTCTGCTGGAGCCAATCCCAGCCAACACAGGGTGCAAGGCAGGAAACAAACCCCGGGCAGGGTGCCAACCCACCGCAGGGCACACACACACACACACACGTGGGACAATTTAGAATCACCAATGCACCTAACCTGCATGTCTTTGGACTGTGGGAGGAAACTGGAGCACCTGGAGGAAACCCACACAGACACGGGGAGAACATGCAAACTCCACGCAGGGAGGACCCGGGAAGCGAACCCGGGTCTCCTAACTGTGAGGCAGCACCACCACCGTGCTGCCCCATCCATATACTGTATTAGTCTGTAAATTCATGACAATAATAATATGATTCTTGAGTTACTGTACATGAAAATTGTCTGAACTTAGTTTTATATACTGTATATGCACAGTGCCAGTCAAAAGTATTAGAAAACTCCCCACTTTTCCAGTTTTTATTGAAATTTAAGCAGTTCAAGTCCAATGAATAATAAAAAATGGTACAAAGGTAACTAGTAATCTGCCAGAGGTTAAAAAAATTAGGTTACCAAAAACCGAAAAGAAAAACATAATTTTCAAATTATACAAAAAGGGTCTTTTTCAAGGAACAAGTAATAGGTTAACAACTTACTGCTTCTCTGCTCAATGATGGAAGGTTCAATATTGGACAATATTGCACTGAATGTTGGTATCACAATGCCAAGAAAAAAGCAGTTAACAAATGAGAAAGGCAGTCCAATATTACCCTTAAAAGTGTCTGTCTTTCCATTACAGAAGTTACAAAATAAGCTAAGGTGTCAGTGAATACAGGTCTCCACACCAAGAACAGGTCAAAGCTGGCTCAGTGGTGTACATCCAAATAAAACAAGATGTAATAATGTAAATACATAGACAAACACATTGCCCTGTGATGATATTTTTAACAGCCACAATAAGAAGCAGATTTCTTGATAGTGCGCTTTTTCCTTTGCTTCTGTTTATTTTTAGTTAATGACAGAAAAAGCACTAATAGTTTTAGTAATGAGTACTCCCCAGAAAACACCATCATTGTGTGTTTTCTTTATTCCACAGCGGAAATGCTCCTGAAATATGTATAACTGGGAAATTTTGTAAGGTGTTTTATATATTTATTTATTCTCTTGTTTCGCCTCATTTAACTAGAATTGCCAATAGCTAAGCTGATTTATTGCAGAAGGGGTTCTCCCATTCACACCGGTTAGACTGATTCATTTCTTCAGATACACTCCATTACCAGGAGAGCAATGGGGTGATATTGTCACAATATTAGCTGTGTGATGAGTTATTGGGACTGTCAGCAGGTAGGGAGTCCCAGATTCATTGAAATTCTCTGCAGACTGTAAGGTTTCCCTAGTGCTTTCTCAGGTTGTGAATACAATATGAAGCCAAATCATGTAATTCCAAATCACTTTCTATGCTTCAGCTTGGCAAAGAAAAATACATGTTTTCTTTGTGTAAAATGCTCAAAAACCCTAAAGCAAAGGCAACATGAATGTTTTAACTCCTACACCACTCAATTAGCTCTTGCTTTTAATGTGTACCTTATAAACCCTAAGGTGAGTGTGTCCCCACGATAAACTGGCAGTTTAAACAGTGAAAATAGGGGTTTAAAAAGAGTAGAAATAAGAAAACAATAGAGATGACACTCTTCAAGTTAAGCTACTATAGCTAACTGCAAGTAAGATGCACTGACAGATGAAAGTTTGTAATGTGGACTACTCTGTAAAACATTTAACACTTGATGAAACGTATCCAGTATACAAGGTGGGTAAAGGAATAGAAACTCATGCATTAATTCTTTGCTAACAAAATACAGCAGACATAAAGCAAGAAGCCTAAACATGAGTTACGCAAATCAGATTTAAATAACGTTACTGTCAACCAATTGGGTTTACAGCTGATGTTTAAAATCGTTTTAAAATCTTACCTCACATATAAATGGTTTGGGATCCTTTACCTTACAGAACGTATTAATGCCTAAATGTTTGGGTGCAGCTTACCATCTCAAGATGAAAGGCTTCTTACAATTACAAGGATACATAAAACTACAGTAGGAGGCAGTGCCTTTAAATGAAGGTCACCCAAACTCAGAATAACCTATTCACTAATTTTAAAGAGACAGACTATTGGTCTGAGAATTTAAATCAAGACTAAAATCTCATTACCTTTTCAAAGCATGCAATTCTGAGAGATGCTCGTGAGGTTGTGTCATATAGACTCACTGTTATTTTGTCTTTTTTATTTTGTTGTTTTTGTTTTCAGCTATCTGTGGTGACTTACAGTGTGATCCATTTAGAATGTGACTGACCTAAAACAGTTCAAATTACCCTGTACATACCATTGGTGCATATCTATATAAAGCATGTGCATATACTGAATTACTACATATACTGCATGACATTCCTCCTTTTCTATTTGAATATCATGCTTTTTATATGGCATTTGTTTTTTCCACACAGTATTTGTTATCATCACATAGTGTAAGGGGCTCATAAGTGGAACTGTTTTAAGAATATATTAAAATGAATTTAGTTGTGATTTCAGATTAATTTTCTGGACCATACACACAAATAAACAAATAAAACAGACTATGTGGAATGCAGACAATCCAAAGGGAATAAATAAAAAAAAGAACACTAAAAAAAAGAACAACATGAATAAAAAGGAAAAATACATTAAGGAAGCATGTGGCAGTTGGGCTAAGCATATTAAAGATTTTGAGAAAAAGAAAAAAGAAACATGACACTTATGATAATGATACCACCTATGTTACACATCACTGCTCTGCTGCATATTCTGAATGCTGATTGCAGATCTTCTTTTCAGCACAAAGAAAACCCCCCATCCCAAATCAAACTAAAGTAGTCTAGGTTGCCTCAGTATAGACAGCAAATCACATAAAATTACTGTGAAATAAATTATAATTTACAAATGGCATCTGAGCTCAATTAAATTCACATGCACTCGGTTTGTTTTCCACACATTTCCTTTTGCTATATCCCGTGGTAGTGTGAAAATAGAAAATGCAATAATACGCCACAGTGGCCAAGACACTTTTGTTTACAGACAATCCTACTTTGTTATTTTAGTTTTCTTTATAATCATTTTATTATTATTGTAATTATGTTTTACCTAAAGCAACTTACAAAAAACAAATTTAGAAAAGGAGCACAATGTAAAAAGATGCAAAAAGCAGAATAAAAGCTAAGAGTGAAAGGGTCACAAAAGTTATGGAATACCTACATGAGAGCTCCATGTCTGTAAGCTTAAATGGTCCCAAGATTAGGGAATCCATTCCCGGGAATTCGGGAATCCCGCATTTCATTCCCGGGAATCCCGGGCTCCCGGGGATGACACAGTGCACGGGCATCTCACATGTGAATGGTTTTAGAATGACCAACACTTATCTCTATATATAATCTTCATTTGGATCTTGATCTTTGTTTGTCCGCGAATGAATTAGAAGAAGAAGCACTAGATGGCAGTAGAGAGACAGCTAAAACATAGGCATTGCATTAAGAATCTCCTCTAGGCTTATACTACTGAAGACTGTAGTACTCCAGTCACACCTCAAAACACAGACATTCAAACTAAACAAATTGTTGTGCTTTAAATTAACTAATCTTTATATATAATCTTCATTTGGATCTTGATCTTTGTTTGTTCGCGAATTCCACGCATGCGTAGACCACCTTTCAGTTTAGTACGTTGTTGTTACTCACAGATGTCAACAATGTGCCGGAATAACGAAAGGGGTGGTGGACAGTGTTACGCTGGTTAGCTCCTGAGGCCTGGTTAGAGAATGAGATTGCCGAAGATAAAAGGTACATGCCTACGTAACATATGAATGAAAGAAAGACAGTGGGTAAAATGAATGACAACGTAACAGCACGTTCCAGAAATTATTATTGTTACGTTGTAGCCGGCGAGTGCTGCGCGTCTCACAGTTGTACCGTGGCTTGCTCACATGTCAGTGAAGTGATCCCTATTTATGCTTTAAAGAGCCTGGATACCTATGTGTCCCCTTTTTATAACCATTGCTCTGTGTATATTGTCTGACTCTTTGGATTGCCACAAAGCAACCTGCGAGATTGGAGAAAGGTTGAGAAGAGATCGTGAGAGGAAACGACAGCGTCGTGAAAATGAGACGGACTGTGAACGGAGAGAAGCAGAAATGCTCCTACACCACCACATAATTACTATTCGGACAGTGATTCCGAGTAGGCAGTTCCTATCGAATCAATATCCAAGGGTTTTCTTTTGTAATTTTGTTTCCCTTATAAAAAATCATAATGCTGTGCGACGAAGGGCCCAGTTCACGACTTGCAGTCGCGTTTAAACAGGGAGCCCTTCACAGACAACTTTAACACACGCAACATAGTTGGGCGCACATGGCTAGTTTTTAATAAAACTACTGCAATATGTTGACACTAGTAAAAGACTAACCTTATCTACAAGCAGTTCATGCTGTCATACAAGTACATGTATCTTTAGTTGCGGTAATAAGAGCATAGAAAGCACAACGTGTCCAGCGTGCAGTCGTCCAGGCTAGAGCGCACCTTCGTGCAGAGTACGCCAGCCGCTAAGAAAGCACGCTCTGCCTCCACTGAAGTAGACGGCACAATCATCAAATACTGATACACTTGTTCTAAACAACACCCACACATGCCGTTGCGCTGAAACATCGCCATTTCAGCTTTTACTGATGCATCCAGTTTCTTGTCATCATTCTGTGATTGCAAGTTTCTTGGCACAGATAATGCGGATGCAACAGACTAACGCACTGCAATTTCAAGTTACTGTTCAAAGCTGCTGTCTGATGAAGTGCAAGCTGCAGCAATGGTGCTACTTTAATTATTTTCAACTATAACTCTAATTTCTTGATTGATTTTTACACTTTTACACACTATATATGCGAGCTTGGCTGTTCCCATTTTCCTGGGAATTACAGCAGTTTCATTTCTGGGAATGCAGAAATTAAAAATGTCCGGTAATCCTGGTAATCAGGAGCCCGGGAATGCGGGAATGAAAAATGTCCGGGAATCCCGGTAATCGGGAGCCCGGGAATGGATTACCTACCCAAGATGTTATGTAACGAGATGGGTGTAGACATTCCTAACAACTGGTGCAAGACCTTTCCAAGTTACTTCACATCTTATCCACCAATGTGGGGCTTGCTTTTCTTCAAGAAGCACGAAAAAGAGGAATCACTCCGTCTGAAGGACTATTCTAGAGCTTTGGATTGTTCTGCATTTGTTTTGCCTCAAATGTTAGTATTACCGTTTCTGGGTGGAATTTGGTGCAAACTCTGAAATTGTTTTGTAATGCTAATCAGAACTGCAACTCTCCTGGATAAATGAAATAATAATAGCAAAAAACAGATTTCCTGTGATTTCAATTATCGTAATATAATTGTCTTTGAAGTAGTGTAATATCATCATTAATGCCTATACAGTAGATCCATCTGTTCATTTTTTAACATGCATATCAAGTCCAGTGTTCTGGTTCATTTTGACAGTATGACAACACTAGAACGAATTTTAGATGGGGTGCCAGTAGATCACAGAGCTCACTCATGCACACAGCACTCACAAGGGGCCAATTTAGAGATACAGTATCAACACTTGAAAACTAACCCTAACATAATTTGGGATACAGGATAAAAAATGGAGTTCCTATAGAAAATCACAAACCTACAGGGTTTGGACATACAAACTCCACAGTGACATTGGCCAGGCCAAGATCTTTAGTGGGTGTGTTGTGAGTCAGTAGGGCTAACCATTACACCAACGTGCCACCCTCACAGCAAAAATATGCCATGCAAAGAAAAAGTTTCCTAATTAAGTGTCTTTAAACCATCGCAGAAAATGTACCAGCTAACAGTTTCACACTATCCAGCAGACTAGCATTCCAATCGTAGATGTTCTCTGGAGGAAATAAAGCAAATCCTCATCTAACAATTTACATCCAAAATAGAGTGAGAGATACAGGTCCCTTTTCAATATTCTACCCACGTCACATGCTGAATGGTGCACATTCATGCAGACTGCACGCTAACTCACAAAAATAATCTAAGATGATAGCACCTACTCATCCCTGTAATCATCCATTAATAATGTAGATGAGGAAAATGAGGGCAAGAGGATCAGCAACTTAAACCCAATTACAGTTTCATCTGGCTTAATTATTATGGATACAACATCAAATCATTCAATTTCACACTGAGCTCTTCAGAAAGAAATTAATAACCAGTCTGTTTAAAGAAATTACTCTATAGCTGGCTGTATGGCTTGAAAATGTTGGCATCCACTGGAACTTAATCAAGATGAGGGTTAAAAGTGGACAGAATTCACAAGTGCACCATGTCATCATTATTGATGCAATCATGAGGCACCTTTCGAGGAGCAGTTCGCAAATCCTGGGTTCAAATCCCAGCCTGGTGACTGTCTTTATGGAGTCTACAAGCTTTCTGTATCTGTATAGATTTTTTTCTCTAGATGATCCAGTGTTTCAACTGCACCCCAAAACCATGCAGATTAGATTTACTGGTAATCAAATTCTACCACAGCTGACTAAATATGGCTGTATGTGTGACTTTGTCCAGGGTTGTTACTTGTGTTGCAGCTGATGATTGATACTGAGACAGGCTTCAGGACCCCCCAACAAGACTTTGAACAGAATTAGTTGATTTTAAAAGTTAAGGGATCTTTAGCATTACCAGAAGAGGATGAATTCCAGACTGTTTAAAAATCTGACCAAGCCATCAATTTAGAGAAAGCCTATCACATATAGCTTTTAAATCCTTAGAAGCTATTCGTAAATATATAAATTTATAGATATACACTGTAATTCCGTTCTTTATAGATATTTATATATTTCATTTCTACATCAATTTTACCTATTTCCTTTATTGCTGTGTCATTCCCAGGCCCACACAATCTCTTAACTACTCTCTGCTATATATGATATACCAGAGGGTTCTTCCTAAGTTTATGTGATGAGCTAATGGTAAATGTAATCCTGTATGTACATATACAGGATTATTATATAAGAAATTATCATAAGAGTATAATCACATAGACATGCCTAACATTTCCTTTGTTCCCTGACTCCACAATGAAAGATGCAAATGATCCTGAACTTGGACCTGACATACAGGTAGGCCTACTTCATTCCTACTGAGCAATCATCATTAAATATTAGAGAATAGTACTTATGTATTGCAAGGTAAAGCACATATCAGAAGTAATACATCATATTTTTTTTCTATCTTACTACAACTAGTCTAGCAGGAAACATCAAAAAATATATAAAATCATTGAACATTTATAGGTTATGCTGAGCAGTCCTATACAAGTCCAAATTTTAGATGTTGTCTGACCAGAAGCTCTAAAATCTAGGTGACATTATCTGGTCAAGAAATGTGCTTCTGACTTAAAACTGATTCATGCAAGGGCTACAATGTCTACATATTGTCACACACATGCATTTGGGAGACAGTTTACAGGCTCAAATAAATGCATTTTCCTGCCAAATCAGGGGTTGGTGCTGCCCTCTAACTCCTTCCCCTGTCCCGCTGCAGAACAACTGCCGATTCCACAACTTAACCAGCACTTCTGGTCCTTAAACAGCAACGTCACTACCAGTTCCAGTCCTCAAGACCCCGTCTCTTCCTGATGTCAGTTCCGGTTCCTGAATGCCATTCACCCTTGACATCACTTCCTTCCGCCGACTATATATACAACCTCTATTTTGATCATTTCCAGTTCCGTTTTGAGCTCCAGTCTGTAAAGAGGTCATTTCCTTTTTCAACTGCTCTACAGTGCACACAGTGACAGAGTTTCTGTGCTTATTTTACAATATGTAGAGTGAACTGATGTCTAATTTCTGTCGTCTAATTTGACCCATATTTTTACTATTGTAGTACCTTGCCAGATACATATGCCTTTGTTCCTCACCCTCCTTCACACTCTTCCTCTCCCTCTTACTCTCTCTCTCATACTATGTACTTGTACAGTATGTTCATGTTGCTTCTGATACTCCCTCATCTTGACTTTCCTGGAACTCTATTTTAAACAATTGTAGAACCACCAGACTCATTCTCACCTTAATCATCTCCATTTTGTGACTTCATTATTAATTTGGGATTGTTTTACACTTCTCAGTAGACTGTCCTGGAAATGTACACAGTATGGAATAAAAATAATATGTTGCAAAAATGAAGTTATTATGTAAGTCAAATGCACAGCAGTAAAATTCAAACTACAATTAAAGAATAAAGGAGAAAGAACATTTTAAAAAGAATGCATTATTGCTTGTTTCTGGGGTTGCATGTGGGCCCAGTTGTTAGTACTGTTGTTTTCACCAGTTCAACATGCTGCATTGAAAACCTTTGCCTGATCATTGTCTATGCAATGTGTGTCTTTCTGAATTTTCCCAATGCTGCTCTGGTTTCCCTTCCAACCTCTTGGAGACAAGCAGGTCAGATTAACTGGCGATATTAAATTGGCCTTTTGTGTGAGTGTGACTGGGTCCTGTGATGTCATTGTGCCCAGTGCTACTAACCCTGAATTGGATGAAGAAACTGAACATGTTTTTATTATGGTAGTACTCCTGCCTGACAACTTTTTCCATTGAAATTACAAGGTTAGAATGCAGTACATTTTACATTGCCTATAATGTTTTACAACTGCAGTCCAATGCCTTATCCATTGTTTACTCACATATAAATATGTAGCAGCTTACCCTATATTCACATGAGCAGAGTATACTTGTCTCTGTTGTACATTCTAAATTTACATTAACTTCACCTTCCTACATGTATCCTGGATGATAATGACATTATAGAAATTGCAAAACATAATAGGGATAGATGTGTAAAAACATAATACTAGTCAAAGTTCTCTGATTTCTGCATTGTTCTGTCTATGATACAGATACTTCCCTTCTACAAAAGGCAAACAATTGATCCTTTTTGTCAGCTTAGCCAAAGCTGAATATGTACATACAAACAGTCCTTAGTACTATAACTGACAAATTCCAAGAATGGAAGCAGAAATTTTTTTTGTTGCTCAGATGTACGAATAAATGAGGCATGCCAGTCAGCAAAGGTACTTACATATGAATGTAGCATAGCAGGCAATTAGTAGTGACGTGGCAGTGGTGGTGGAAAAAAAATATTTCTGTAATAGCCATTAGCAATTACATCTTAAAACGGTGTTGAAGAAAGATGATAGAACATATTCATAAACATTAAAAAATGACTAAAGCCATCTGATCATTCATGTATTAAATGCTATAATACAATTTCCCTAAAAGATTATAAGTTAGATAATTGCCTGTCTTTCATGAGGTGCCCTTGTTCTAACTGTGCTTCTAAATGATCTTTCGGTCAACTATCCAGCTGCTAATGTTTACCATAACAGATGCTGTTGGTTGAATTGTCTTTCCTACGATTTTAGCATATGAATGCTAACTGGAACAATGATGATTTTAACTGCAATATGTTTATAAAGTATTCAGATAATTATACAAACAAAAAAAGAGTATTTATTTATTACATTACTCAAGTGCCAACAATTGAAATTTCTTTATTTACATAAGTTATTGGTAATTTGATATGTTATACAAATGTGGATTCTTCTGCTCGTCTGTCTATGCAGTATCTACAATATCAGTCAGGTAATTTCAACAATGGATCTTACAATGAACAGGCACATATAAGTGTAGGGGATGCTCCGATTTACAGTGCATTCGGAAAGTATTCACAGCACATCACTTTTTCCACATTTTGTTATGTTACAGCCTTATTCCAAAATGGATTAAATTCATTTTTTTCCTCAGAATTCTACACACAACACCCCATAATGACAACGTGAAAAAAGTTTACTTGAGGTTTTTGCAAATTTATTAAAAATAAAAAAACGGAGAAATCACATGTACATATGTATTCACAGCCACCACCATGCTTCACTGTAGGGATGGTATTGGCCTGGTGATGTGCGGTGTCTGGTTTCCTTCAAACGTGATGCCTGGCATTCACACCAAAGAGTTCAATCTTTGTCTCATCTGACCACAGAATTTTCTTTCTCATGGTCTGAGAGTCCTTCAAGTGCCTTTTGGCAAACTCCAGGCGGGCTGCCATGTGCCTTTTACTAATGAGTGGCTTCCGTCTGGCCACTCTATCATACAGGCCTGATTGGTGGATTGCTGCAGAGATGGTTGTCCTTCTGGAAGGTTCTCCTCTCTCCACAGAGGACCTCTGGAGCTCTGACAGAGTGACCATCGGGTTCTTGGTCACCTCCCTGACTAAGGCCCTTAACCCCCGATCGCTCAGTTTAGATGGCCGGCCAACTCTAGGAAGAGTCCTAGTGGTTTTGAACTTCTTACACTTACGGATGATGGAGGCCACTATGCTCATTGGGACCTTCAAAGCAGCAGAAATTTTTCTGTAACCTTCCCCAGATTTGTGCCTCAAGACAATCCTGTCTCGGAGGTCTACAGACAATTCCTTTGACTTCATGCTTGGTTTGTGCTCTGACATGAACTGTCAACTGTGGGACCTTATATAGACAGGTGTGTGCCTTTCCAAATCAGGTCCGATCAACTGAATTTACCACAAGTGGACTCCAATTAAGCTGCAGAAACATCTCAAGGATGATCAGGGGAAACAGGATGCACCTGAGCTCAATTTTGAGCTTCATGGCAAAGGCTGTGAATACTTATGTACATGTGCTTTCTCAATTTTTTTATTTTTAATAAATTTGCAAAAATCTCAAGTAAACTTTTTTCACGTTGTCATTATGGGGTGTTGTGTGTAGAATTCTGAGGAAAAAAATGAATTTAATCCATTTTGGAATAAGGCTGTAACATAACAAAATGTGGAAAAAGTGATGCGCCGTGAATACTTTCCGGATGCACTGTACGAACTCTGCAGAGTTACTCACACTAGGACAAAGCTGCCGCCACAGTCAGGATAACATCGTTCTGCCTTCTCGACTGGGAAAAAAGCTCAAGGCTATGTGTCTTCATGCCCCTACACTCTCATGGATCATGGACTACCTGATCAGACATCACAGGGTCTAACTGTCAGAAATTGTGGTGCATAACACTGGGGCACCTCAGGGAACTGCCCTGTGTCCCTTCATGTTCACCCTCTATACAACGGGCCACTAGTATAATACCAGTGTTTGCCTTCTGCAGAAATTCTCAGATGACTACTCCATCATAGGCTGTATTAATAATGGAGACGAGTCGGAGTGCGGGAGGATTGTGGCGGATTTTGTCTTGCAGTGTAGGGAGAACCATCTGCAGCTCAACATCAGCAAGACAAAAGAGCCATTGGTGGACTTCAAGTATGCCAAAAAGCCTCTGGGGCCAGTCACCATTCAGAAAGAGTATGTATAGGAGGTGCAATACTATAAAAACCTGGGGGTTTACATAAACAGCAAACTACGGTGGTCTGACGACACAGTGGCATTGTACAAGAAGGGCCAGAGGAGACTGTAATTCCTGAGGAGACACAGGTCTTTTGATTTATGCAGCTAGCTACTGGAGATGTCCTGACGTCTCCTGCGAAAGCAACTCAAATAATGCAAAATGCCTGAACAAATTTAACAGAAAAACTTCACCCATAATGAGGCTAACCCTCAACACACTGGAAGTTATTATGGAAAAGAGAACGGTGGCAAAATTGGATGCCATTATGAAAAATTATCTCCATTCCCTCCAGAAGGCACTCTGTAAGTAGCACTTTAGCTACAGGCTCATTCCTCCACGGAGTGCTAAGAACCACCTATTGAGATATTTACTGCCCACGGCTATCAGGCAATTCAATGCTTCCTTCCGATGTCCCAGACTAAATGCATACACTCTTTAATGTTCTATTTGTGCACAATGTACATTTATTTATTTCATTAATTATCTATTGATTGCTTGTATTATTTGTCCTGTGAGTATTTATCTTTGTTTTTTATATTTCTGCTGCTGTATGCAACTAAATTTAATACAGTTAAATCAGTTGTAATCTAATCCAGTGGTCTCAAACTCCAGTCCTGGAGGGCCGCAGTGGCTGCAGGTTTTCATTCTAACCCTTTTCTTAATTTGTGACCAGTTTTTGCTGCTAATTAATTCCTTTTCCTTTCATTTTAACTGACTACTTTTTTAAGATTTGCTCCCCTGAATTTCTTCATTGTTCCTCTGAATTGCTTCAATTCTTTCCTTAAATGGCACCCAAACAGAAATGAAATGTGAAGTGAGTGAGCCAACAGAAGACCAACTAAGTCAGTGTCTCAAACGCCAACCAATTTCACTCCAACCAGTTGCTTAATTAGGCTCTGATTCTTGATGTTAATTAATTATAATAATAATAATAATTCAATACATTTATATAGCGCTTTTCTTAGTACTCAAAGTGCTATAAATTAAACCCGTTCTTTAATGCCATGGCTTGTTGCTGCTCTCATTGTGCAATGGCATACATTTCCAAAATTATTGATTTTCTGTTTTCTAAGAGCACTGTTAAACTGTGTTGGGGACCTGTGCAGATCAGTATTTCTGAGACCTTCATCTTCCTTTATTTCAGATATTACATGATGGACACAGTTTGCTGGTCAGGTTTTGGCTCATTTTATATCTCATTATTGTTTGAAAGCTAATTAATGAAAAAGAGAAACAATTAAGGGGTCTGAGTCTTCAAGAACAAGTCAAATAAAATGAATTCAAAAGAAGTTAATTAGCAGCAAAAACTGGTCACTAATTAAGAAAATGGTTAGAATGAAAACCTGCAGCCACTACAGCCCTCCAGGATCGGAGTTTGAGACCACTTGCACTAAACTAAATAAAGTCAGAAATCCAATTAAAAATAGAAGTGGGTTGGGACAAAATTCTGCAGCTGTACTGGACCCCCAGTAATGAACTTGAGGACTACTGCAGTAAAGTATTCTTGCTTACAGACTGTGATCTCTTTTACCTAAAGAAAGAGCATGCACTTTAATTATAGCTTTCTATTTCATCTTCTGGTAGAAAAAAATACTACAATACCACAATGGCTAAACAAATCTGTCACAAGCATGTAAGTGTTCCAAAGAAATATATTGTCCAATCATAAATGGATCTTAAAGCACCTTAAAATTACACTGAAATTTACAAAAACAGCTTTTAAATGTTTGCTAATTGCTATACAGGCCATTATAAATTGAAAACAGCTATTTACAGACAATAAGCAGAACTGTGAATTGCCTTTGGTACTGAGCAGCTTGCATTTCTTTAGTGGTCTCACTCAAATATTCAACTGAGTCTAAACCACTTTGCAGCATCAATTGCACTCTTCCTACAAAGTAACATTTGCCTTCTGTTTGTGACAGAAGGACTACACGCACATTAGACCTTTCGTCTGAAAAACACACTGCGGTTTTATTAAAAACGTTTCTATAATCTGGTACATGTAATTATGCAGTCTCCTGTTTTTATATGTCTCAACATGCCAAAGGCTTTCACTACTCCTGTATGTTTAAAATGAATGGCATCAACAAGTTTTGCATAAAAGGCATCGACAAGTATTGCATATTTATTTTTATATACAGCAACTCTAGTTAATGAAATTTAAAATATGTGACTTACCTGCTAAGGAATTTTCAAGAAAGTGGCATGAAAAACAGAAACAAAAAAAAACAATAATTACCACATACATAAATTAATTAAATTTGCTTCTTTTGATCCTAGACATGACTGAAAATTTAATAAAACAGCCAGAATAATCATTGGTGAATTTCAATAATAAAATAAAATAGCAACCTCAGTGTCCAGACCTGTGAGGTCCAAGGGCCCTCATCAGGTGGCCGCTGACTGCCTAAAAGGAGGGAATACTTGGAGAAGCCGGAAAGCAATGAAATGGAAGAAGTTGTGTTTGGTGTAAACTGGGATATTTCTTCAACAGAATATCTTTAAAAAAACTGTTCACCAACATTGATTTCCTTAGAAAGAAAACTTAGAAGTATGTTCTTGAGATTCATACATTTGATTGGTGGGACAAGTGTGGAACCTCTCTTTAATAGGCTGTATAGTAAGGTTCGGACTGATAACCTCTGCTGAGACTGTATTTAGTCAATTGTGATGTGCATTTTCTTTGGTTTGTCTTTATGCAATTTGTTTCATGTTCATAAAGATGTTTTGTAAGGCAATATTAAAATCTAGTTGGATTGCTTGTCTTTGTTCAGTGGGAAACAAGACGTATTGGGAAGAATAGACCTTTGAATACTTTTTTTTCAGTCTTGTTTCATTTTTTCTGTATGGTCTATATACTGTATATGGCACATATATATATATATGTGCATATATATATATATATATATATATATATATATATATATATATATATATATATATGGTTGAAATAGTTTACTGTCAAATAAATGCAAAGAGTACACGACACGTGTTTCGCCCTCATTCTGGGCTCATCAGGTGTACACACTCCACTGCACTCCCTCTCGGGAATCGAACCTCGGACGGCACCTGATGAGCCCAGAATGAGGGCGAAACACGTGTCGTGTACTCTTTGCATTTATTTGACAGTAAACTATTTCAACCATTCTATGATCTGCTCCTCACAAACTGAGGGCACCGTGGCGGATGTTAGCAGATTGCTGGCCAACCACAAGCGTTACCTGGTAGGTAACCACCCATACAATCAGATTGTGACACAGACTACGAATGCCGTGATATATATATATATATATATATATATATATATATATATATATATATATATATATATATATATGTATATATATATTCTGTATGGCACATATATTCCAAACTTCTGTGTTTGAAAGG
Organism: Erpetoichthys calabaricus; assembly: GCF_900747795.2. Lineage (NCBI taxonomy): Eukaryota > Metazoa > Chordata > Cladistia > Polypteriformes > Polypteridae > Erpetoichthys > Erpetoichthys calabaricus. The sequence goes on along the minus strand of NC_041400.2, from coordinate 131,502,273 downwards.
CGTTTGCAATATATGTTTATTTATTTCTTTTTCAGTTCTTCTTATTTTATTATTTTGCACTATACATATATTTTGGAATTACTTCAGTTGACTAAAATGGTTCTTTAGAAAAGAAACAAAACACAGCAAAACAATTCAATTGGGCCAACAGAAGCACCTAAACTGGATTCCATCTCAAAAGTTTAGTCAAGCAGATTATAAAGTGACATATATTGTAACTGTGATCATTTTTAATTTTATTGTGATATACATTTTTTGCCCTTGAAACCCCACCCCATCACTCCAGATAAAAGATGTATGCTAGAGCAGGATATACTGTAGCTGTTACAGAAGCCCAGGTGGACGGAGTGGCACCTGGACTGGAATGAGGGAGGAATTCTGGCCCAGCTGAGAGGCCGTAATGGATGGTCATTATACATGGAGTTGTATTCAAGTCAGGATGGTTCTTTATTTCAAATTCTGATGGCATAGAGGACTTTACTGCAAATAAGTCCAGGAAGGTAAAACAGGACAATGAAAACTTTTCTATTTACAATCATTCTTTAAAGTTTGTTGTGAAAGCTCTGCTATCATTGTGTTAAGTTTAAATGATATAATGTACAATACACATTGTTCAAGAGATAAGTGTGCTCTTTAATTTAATCTTACATTCATACTGTATATTTTTAATTTTGAATTTGTCTCAAAGCACCTGTTTAAGATATTTATGCATTATTATTATTAATTATTACCTTGCATGCACTTTGCACATGTTTAGTTTGCCATTACTTTGTACTGTCTGTTGTACTAAATGAAGACATCTGTGTTTTTTTTACATCCATTGTTTGCGTATTTATTTTGGCATAGCGATGTTTTTGTTTTATCTTTAGGAGAGGGGATGCCAGGGGTGACCCTTGCCTAGGATTCCACATTGGCTTCACCTGGCATGGGTGACAGCAGTAAGTAAAATAAATATAAAATTAAATTCTATACCACTTTTCTATTTAACAGCTTTCAATAAAATATTTTAATAATGTTTTAAAATGTCCCATTATGTTGAAAGATTTAAATGAAGACGGCTTCCAACAAAACTGAAAAATGTTCCTGAAACTGTTGTCAAATGTTTTTAAAAAAAATAACACCTTTCTTAAAGGTTATCATAACTACCAAAATAACTTCAAGAGAAGTCATTGACTAGCTGTTATCATATCAACTAATATACAGATAAGTTTCAACAAAGCTTTACACACCCTTTGTGTTTACATAGATGACACCATTTGCTTCTGCTCACTATCACAGTGAACTGTAGCTGTCACTCCCCCACAAAAGTGTTACCTTTGACATATAGCAAGTATCTTATTTTGTAATTACAGATCCTGTCAGCTATTTCAGTTTTTTCTTAGTATAGTGTTTAGAACCACTGTCTCGGGGCTTCTGCAACTTTGCTTTGATTATCACCTTGGTCACTATGTGTGTGAAGTTTGCATATATTTCTTTTTTATTGGGATGGGATAATCAAGTTTCTCCCTACTATATATGCTGCCTGCTCTAAATAGACCTGATAAGAGTGAGTGTGAGCAAGTGTACAGTTGTGGCCAAATGTTTTGAGAATGACACAAATATTGGTTTTCACAAAGTTTTCTGCTTCAGTGTTTTTAGATCTTTTTGTCAGATGTTTCTATGGTATACTGCAGTATAATTACAAGCATTTCATAAGTTTCAAAGGCTTTTATTAACAATTACATCGAAAGTTTGGGTCCATGGCCAAGAAACTCCCCAGACCTTAATCCCATTGAGAACTTGTGGTCAATCCTCAAGAGGCAGGTGGACAAACAAAAACCCACAAATTCTGACAAACTCCAAGCATTGATTATGCAAGAATGGTCTGCCATCAGTCAGGATTTGGCCCAGAAGTTGATTGACAGCATATCAGGGTGAACTGCAGAGGTCTTGAAAAAGAAGGGCCAACACTGCAAATATTGACTCTTTGCATAAACTTAATGTAATTGTCAATAAAAGCATTTGAAACGTATGAAATGCTTGTAAATACTGTATTCTTCAGTATACCATAGAAACGTCTGACAAAAAGATCTGAAGCAGCAAACTATGTGAAAACCAATACTTGTGTCATTCTCAAAACATTTGGCCATGACTGTATAATGGTAACAGTAAATAACAAAAGGAGACATATAGATCAGGCACATATATAGTATAAAACTCCAAAACAGAGTACAATGTAATAAAACAGGACTAAATCATAACATTTGGCAAGAGATTTCAACACCAAGTAAGAATGAATGTAAACCTTAATGACTTAAAACAGAGAAGGTAGTAGTTTGCTGTGATGCCCCAACCATAAGAATTATAAAAAAAAATATCTTAATATACAATATTTGACATTACTGTAACATTATATGCAATAATAGGAAAGGATAATACAGAACAGAGTATAAACTAAATATACTATAATGTCTTAGTTAGAGAGGAGTTGATGTATAGAATTATAAGTTCTGTAACCAACCAGTCTGTATAAAGTAAAATTAAAGTTAGGGTTGTTGAGGGTTGAAACTGTGGAGGAGGTGGAGATCTACCAAAAGATCTGATTTCCTAGTGGGTGTGAAGGGGGCAGAAGTGGGGAATAGACTATTGAAATGAATTGAGGCTTTCCTTTTCAGTGCCTTCAGTTTCCTACATGTTAATACGTGAAAAATATAATTACCCAGATGAGTGTTCCTTTTTACTTTGGATATCTGCTGATTTCGTGATACAACATGTGAAAGCTCCTGAATAAAGTGGCATTATTCCAGGTGTGAAGTGCTGCCAAGGGGCACCATCTCCAGTTTCAATACATCTTAAACAGAGCCAAGTCCAGTTTCAAAGTGTATTCCTTGCTCTATTAAAAGTCATTTGCGTATTGTTTGTTTAAAACATGTTCTGAGTTTTTTCAGGTAACGAAGACAAATGTTTTGAGTTAAGGTAGTCATTCTCACTAATGCTTAAAGACTGCATGTTTATAAGCATGTGCAAGAACTTGAACATATTCTGTACAAGTGACAATAATGACTCTGTAAACCTATAGTGAATATCTGTGTTTATCAATAAGTATTAATTTCTTATCTTTTTGTGCTTAAGTGTAAGTATAGTATTTATAATATCATATACTACACTGCAAGTGATCTTTACATGACTGAATTTAAATATTGAAATGTTCCCACATATGGTCATACATACACATTCAATAGTGTACTTTATTATTATTATCAATTTTATGTATAAAATTAGATTTATGATAATGTTCCCGATCATTTTTGCACTAGTCCCGATGTGGTTACAATATATTAGAAAAATACCATCTAAAACTATGATACTTGTAATAGGCTACTTATTTAAAATTCTGCAATTATTAACATCAAATTCCTATAAAAAAATATCCTTTCCAAATCTGCTTAATCCAAATCTTTGTTACAGAGTGGCTCAAGCCTGTTCCAGCAACACTAAATGCAGGGCAGGAAGCAGCCCTGGACAGGGTTCCAGTTTTTCACTTGAACAATAACATTTAATTCCTTAATTTTGAACATTGCTTAATCCACTTCAGGGCTGCAGGGTCAAAGTTTATCTCAGCAGCTTCACACCCAAGGCAGGAACCGACCTTGGTCCAGGCAAAACTTAAGTTTACATCATCAAAATGGAAATACTAATCCATAAATATAACTGATATTAGAACTACAGTAAGTTTTACTTCGTAAATCCTCTTATCCATTTTCTGAACCCCTTTTTCCCATTACAAGCTTTCAGGAAACTATAAGGCATCACAGTCTAATCGAACCTGCTCAGAAATCAGTCCATTGCAGGGCTTACATATGCACACATCTAAAGTCACTGACTCTAAACCAAATCAGAGTCCAAAATTAATCAAACAGAAATATTTTGGGAATATGGTAACACACTGGAGTATCAGAAGCCGTTTTGGAAATAATCTGAGGGAAGGGAAAAACATGGCTTCACATTTTTATCTTTAAAAACAAGTACAATCAAAAAAATAAAAATAAAACAAACTGTTCTTCATTAACCGAAATAAATCAGCAAACAATCAAATGGTGTTATTCATTGAGTTTTTGAAGGCAATGTTCATTAGGATTACAACTTAAATGTGATGAGTGTAGTGAATACATATATAACACATATTTGAATGGTATGGGAATAAATGGGGTACAGTCACCAGTTACGAGTAATTACCACAGTTACAGATCTTCGTGCAGTCAATGGAGGCTCTGACTGGGGCTCTCAAGAGACTGAGCGAGGAGTCTAAGTATATGGGCCTTTGAGTGTCCTGGATAAAAACCAAGATCCAGGCCTTTAATGACCTCTTAGGCATATCCATCAGCAGTGTGTCTGTTTGTGGAGAGAGTGTGGACCTTGTCGAGTGGTTTACTTAACTCGGCAGTGACATTCATGTCTCCAGTGACTCTTCCTATGAAGTCAGTAGATGGATTGGGAGAATTGGGTGATCATGAGGTCACTGGAAAGGGGTGTGTGGCGCTCCCAATATCTTTGCAAAAGGATGAAGGTCCAGGTCTTTAGAGTCCTGGTGCTTCCTGTTTTGCTATATGGCTGTGAGACATGGACGATATCCAGTGACCTAAGAAAAAGACTGGATTCCTTCGGAACTGTGTCTCTTCACAGAATCCTTGGGTACCGCTGGTTTGACTTTGTGTTGAATGAGCGGTTGCTGACAGAGTCCCAAATGAGGCACATTACCTGCATTGTGATGAAGTGTCACTTACGGCACTACGGCCATGAAGCACAATTTCCTGATTGTGATCCAGCTCACAGGATCCTCATTTTTGTGGACTTGAGCTGCTGGATCAGGGCAACCTGGCTGTGGCAGATAGATGGTCATTTCCGGAGTGGGGGGACTCTGCACTGCATGTCTGCCTGGGAGGTTGTCAACTGGGATTCTAAGTTGTTTTGTCATATAGTGGATGCAGCAACTCATTGTACCAGTGCATGTTCCCACACCTTACCTGACCTGGTATTTCTTTTTAGTGTAAGGTTATTTTTGATTATTGTGTTTGACCCTTGCCTGCATTCCTGACTACTCTTTTGATATACTCAAAATTGAAAATTATATAAATGTCAAACTCACTGAGTTCATTTGGACCTGCCACTTCCAAACGTGAGCTACATTGTTAAACTGAACACTCTTTACAGTCATATCAGAAATTCAAAAACTAATTATTTCACTTACTTTTTATCAATTTAATTTACTTCAGTTATATTTTCCCTCCAGACAAGAGTCATCTTCTGTACGGCCCCTTTAAAAAATACATACCTGTCTTTCCACCTTTGATTGTCTCTTCACTTTAATAAGCTTCTCTGTTGAATTTCTTGGTCATTTTTTGCCTGACCTTCTAGAATTTTCACGTTTACATTCTACATTTTTAAGGGTCTGCTTATTTAGACCATTAAATTAAAAGAACCATACCTAACTAACCTTATTATTACACAATGTGAAATCAAAACTAAAGAAACATTTACTCATTACACATTGTTATTCAAATATTCATTTTTACAATCACATGTCACTGATTTGTCACAAAAGGCAATTAGATAGCTGTTTTGGTCACGTCCCATCAAGTCTTCACATTTTGTGATTTTTGTTTTTGGCTCATGTTCAATTCAAGTTCCCATAGCAATTACTTTGCAACCAAAAGCCTAAGGAAAAGAATTGCTGCAAATGAGTGGTGTCAGCAAGGAAAAGAAGGCAAACACAGCTTCCAGGATGAGTCAATGTAACACTTTTTTTCAGTGCAAAATATCATATAACTACAACAAATGTTATATTTTCATTTTTACAAACTGATAGTATTTGGGTACCTTGCAGTTTTGTGGATGGCAGGAAAGTGGACCTTCCAGCCAAATATGTAGATAGATATTGAAACCTTGTGCAATTGAGCCCATAGTGTCAGCAGGATTTTGTTTTCTGTTTATTAATTTTCTGACTTACTGCGAGCAGGTCCTCCAACTTGCAAGGAAAACTCAGGGGTTGGTGACGGGATTGGCACTCCAGCCACTGTAAAAATCTCAAACTGTTCCGTTCCATTTGAACTAGTGTGGTGCTGAAGCAGTTCGTCTTGTGGTGGGTGTGACAACACGCTGTATCAGTGCGTGCTCTCGACCTCAATTTTGTGTTCATCGAAATTACTTCTCCCTTATATGTTTTTCTTCAACAAACTGATTTATTATAAAGGCATTGTTTCTAGTAATCTCTTGATATACTATATAAAGTGATACACAAGGTTATTGTAGAATATACCAAAATGTTGAAATTTGATTGATTCACAGTGCAAGAATGGCATTTAGTCTTCAATAACTGATATAATGTCCTGATAGTAAACTACATTTTCAAGCACAGTACTATGTTTGAGTCACCTTTTTTCAAATTCTTTACAACAATTTTACACATTTCATTCACAGGAACACACACTATATTAATCACTAATAAGGAAAAAAAAACATTTTACGGAACATGTCATAAACTGTAGAAAAAAGGGAATTCCATGCAAGTATTTTTGTCACCAAAGCGATATTGCCTTGCAGTGCCTATATATCCAGAATGAAAGGTATAACTACCTTTAGATTTGGTGTGAATGTTTGAGTTAGCATTTTTCAACATAGTTTATAGAAAAATACATGTAATACATGTAAATAATACTTATTTTTTATAAATTCTTTCTTGGGGGCATCTTAAAATTCTTCTTTATGTACAGAATAATTATCATTCTTTTTAACAGATATACGTATTTACTGTAAATGCTGCAATACTATATCAATCAACAAATTTAACAAATCTTGATATAGTCAATAAATCTTTATAGTAAAAAAAGTGTGTCCAGCAAGAAGGAGGTAGATACTGTATGTCCTTAAAAACCATATTTGACAAGTAACTACAACATATAACACAACTTTCTCTCTCATTGTCTTTTTTAACAATGGCATTCAGAGTACAATACCATGGTCTCACATTAAGTCACAGTGTGAAATAATGAAACTTTGTTCCTTTCATGATGGTATATGAGCTTAGTTACAATAAAACTGTTATGATTCAGCCAGGGTTTCTTCCCTGGATTAAATGAATACTTCACCCAAAAAGTGTTTTTCCCCCATATAGTTTGTAGTTATGGCCAAGAAAAAAATTCTCATGCTTTCATGCAGAATGGAGAGAAAAAATTTTATGATATATATGAAGCCAGTAGTGACCAATGCTGTTTAATTGCAAACAATGTGGAAAACATCAATGGAAAAAAGAAAAAAAAATCTCACATTACATGTGTCACATAATCCACATGTCAGTTATCCAGTTGTATGCATAAAATATGCAAACAGTATTGTTATATACAGTATATACCTCCACAATTATAAACACACCTCATAAATAGGAAACCTGTAGCATCATGGGAAGGACTTTTTGAAATGAGAGCAGGAGCCTTGACCAATGAATGAGGGGGAAAGGTGGGTCTTCAATTCAAAATTTATTCCCATATGATGTTTGGCTTTTAGGTTTCCAGTTTATGATGTGTGCTGATAATTCTAGAAATATATATTTAGCACAAAAGTATGGATTTTGCATGTTTTGTGCATATGACTGAATAACTGACATGTGGATTATGAGACCCAAGTAAGACATTTCTTTCATGTATATTTTTTGCATTGTTTGCCATTGTACAGAATTAGTCACTATAGGCTTCTACTATATTGCAAACTTGTTTGTCTGCATTCTGCATGAATAGAGAAGATCAAACTTTTTTTCAATCATCACTACAATCTATATGGGGTAAGCAACATATAAAAAAAAGAAATATCATTTTTGAGTTGAGTATTCCTTTAAGTATATTTTCCTTTTTTCTTATAATTTTTGTTGTTTTGAATTTGATTTTTCTTGTGTGTTTTATTATTATGTAATTCTTGTTGATATTCTCTTGTTTATATATTATTTAGTATTTATGTATTGTGTATATTTGATTATATTTCTTGTGTTTCTAGAATCTACATCTGGGTAAGCCTTGTTCAGATTTTCAGGTTTTCTTGAATTTATTGCTATGTTTATTAGATTCTGATTTTGAATTATAGACTGATCTTTTTAACATTGGGATGCCTTTTAGGTAAACACTTTTTGGTCTTTTTCTTCTTCTTCTTCTTTGCCTCTTTCTCCTCTTTTATTGATTAATTCTTTATAATTTAAGGAGCTGTGTTTAGTATGATTAAGCCATAATTATATTGTTATCCTCTTCCATAAAGGGCATTTTCAAGTATTTACTCCATTCTGGGCCTGTGTAGGGTTACAAGCCTGCCATTTGAGTCTGGGGCCAGGATGCTTGTTTCTGAGGCAGACCAGTGAAGTCCTGTTCTGGTTTTTGCTTTTTATGAAACCTGTTTTGCTATTGTAGTTTCCCAACAGGAATTTGCAGAAAGCTCATAAAAACACACAGAGTCAACTGTAAAAATTCAAAAACAAAGAAAGTGGTTTGTACTGTATGTTCTATATAATTTAAATTTTTATTTGTATCTCAATATAGAGCCGTCATACTGTGCCAAGTAGAAACATGTGTGTTGGACAGCGGGATATTCACTAGGACAAATAAGAAGAAGAAGATATAGCTGTCATACCCATTTGCATTTGTTACAAATTACTGTGTACATTTCTGTTATGTTTGTACTGTTTCTTTAAATGAATAATATTATTTTGTTTACAAGTTTTTGGTGTCATTTCAGTTAAATATTATTTGACGTGGGTACCACCATTTTGAGAAGTTTTATTCATGATTATAGCCATCTTCTTTACAACTGTTACACTTGGTACCATGTGAATTTCAGATATGTGATATATAACATAACATTGTCTTTATCCTGACTGTATTTAAGACAGTGGTGCAAGTTTTGGCTTCAAATTAAAAAAAAAATTAAGTGTAGATTGGAAAGAAATATCTACTTGAAGTCATTTCTTGTCTCTTGTTTTGGTTTTGTTCTTTTTGGCATGGTCGCAGTTTTGTATAATGGACAGTCACTCTGTTTATGAAGATTTTTTGCCTAGGCCTCTTAACCCCTCCCGGATGACTGAGCTTCTCACCCTATCTTTAAGGGAGAGCCCAGACACCCTGCGGAGGAAACTCATTTTAGCCGCTTGTATTCGTGATCTCGTTCTTTCGGTCACTACCCATAGCTCATGACCATAGGTGAGGGTAGGAACATAGATCGACCAGTAAATTGAGAGCTTTGCCTTGTGGCTCAGCTCCTTTTTCACCACGACAGACCGATGCAGAGCCCGCATTACTGCGGACGCCTCACCGATCCGCTTGTCGATCTCACGCTCCATTCTTCCCTCACTCGTGAACAAGACCCCGAGGTACTTAGAGTACTCAGAGTAGAACCACTGCTCCTCCGCATCGAGAGGAGTCAGATGAGGTGGCTCGGGCATCTGATCAGGAGGCCCCCTGGACGCCTCCCTGGTGAGGTGTTCCAGGCACGTCCAACCAGGTGAAAGCCCCGGGGAAGACCCAGGACATGCTGGAGGGACTATGTCTCCCGGCTGGCCTGGGAACGCCTCGGGATTCTCCCGGAAGAGCTAGAAGAAGTGGCCGGGGAGAGGGAAGTCTGGGTATCTCTGCTCAAGCTGCTGCCCCCGCGACCCGACTTCAGATAAGCGGAAGAGGATGGATGGATGGATGGCCTCTTAACCTTCAGTCTCGCAGTCTATTATTTTTATCAGTCATTGCGGGCATGTCTATCCTTCATACAGTTACAGTATACTGTAAATATGAAGTTCAAAACTAGTGAGCGTGATGGCCTGTTACAGCTGTCAGTATTAACAAACTGCATGACTGTCTTTTAACTTTCAGCAAGCATCATGTGTTACAAGAAATATTGATTTTCTTTATAATTTTACTCTTCATTAATGGAGCTGATATGTAGATGTCTCTTCAAACATTTTGTGACTCCACTTTAACCAGCACAACCTGGGGGGAGCTTATGAGACAAAGTCAGAAGCAATTTGGGTGCCAGCCTTAAATAAGACAACAGTCTGTTGCAGAAGACATGTACACCACTCATTAATGTCAGCCCAATTTAGATTTGCAAATTAACTTAATATTCACCTGCTTTGTGGCTACATATAAATCATTCTTATTAAGAAATAACAGTAATACTACTGTTAGCACTAGTAATGATAAAAATAAAAAGTAAAATGACTGCTTATATAAGAAAATATAATATGAAAATTGCCATCACATTTTGACTCTAATGGTCTTTATAGAAGAGTATGAAACTTTTCACTTGTTATATTGTGGATATCTAAAAGGAATCTAAAGAGCTGCTACCTGCAGTTCTACACTAATGCCTGCAGATGGAACTCTTATATTTCAAATTTACACACTTACTTTCTTTTCCCAAAAACAGAAATTCAGCTACCACTTGTGTAACTCTTCAAAACATTTTTCACAAGAACAGTCTATTTATTAATAATATTACTTATAAATGGCACCACTCATTACCATTTCATTAGATTTTATACAACTTTTCTTTGATCTAGCTGTGAACTGTATGCCATTTAGCAGCTTGTAACTAAAAATAAATGAGACAGAAATGTCTTTACTTTCCAATCCAAACACAAGAATCTTATTATATATTTTTCAGCAGCAACAAACATAATAAAACATGGTGCAAAATAGAAAAGAGGTGCAAATACCTAAAATAAGCACAAGACTGAAAACTATACACCAAGTATAACAATAATAAGGATACAATAATGTAAAGAAATATTATCACTAAGTCAATGTGTCTTTTATAAATGGTTAGGGTGGGATGTACATGATGGTTTGAGGCATTATATGATCTGCTAGATGTAAACAATAAAGAGCACCAGTAGCGTCGCTATTATACACCTTGATTGAATGAGCTAATAACTAATATGATCTAAGACGACAGAGAAGATGGTGTTACTCATAATGACCTCCAATTTGTTCCATCATTCATTACCTCCAGTACATCTAAGATCAGTCATATAATCTACCTGGCCTTTCCGATCAGTTTATTCAAGCATTTAGCATCTCTACGGTTGGTATTATTCCCCCAAAAGATCACAGTATAAAACAATACACTGGTCACTATGGACAGGCTGCTTGCCATACATATTTGAAGAGCCTGCTGTGGCCCTCTTTATGCAGCAGATATGTGTTACCAATACAATCAGCTGTTCGGATGGACTCCCAAATATTTATAATATAAGTCTGAACTTGCTCCACCTCCGTCACAACTAGGCTCCCTGGCACACTTGAAATTTAACAAAAAAATGTGTTTGTCTTTGAAATATTCAGTTCCAGGTGGTCCTCTGGGCACTAAATTAAAATAATCTTCTACCACTTTTCTGTACTTCTCTTTATCTCCACTGTCAATATAGGAAACATATCATCAGAAGAAGTTATGGTTTATTATTTACATTGGTAGTTATCTCCAAGTCTAGTAAGTATGAGCATCAGAAATGTCATTCCTGTTCAAAATTCTTTGAGATACTCCAAGTTTAGGGTCACAGGCTGGCCTCAAAGAAAAGTAAAGATGATATGGTCTCTTTGCCTCTAAGGATAAGTTCTCTCTAAAATAACTCCTTGGTAGCATAGGAAACTGATTATCTTTTTCTCAGATAATGATCAAAAATGATGATGTAACCAGGAGGAAAAAAAAAACTCCTCTTCTTCCATTCATCCATTGCCGGGTCAAAATCAATTCATTCCCATCGGTACCTGTTTGTGGAATCCAACCAATTTAGAATTCTTAAAGCTTGTTGACATGATAGCAACCTTTAGTTATCGGGACAAAGCAGAAAATGATGGCGATGATAATGTTTATTTGTAAAAACAAGTAGATAATACTCTAGGTGCAGCAACCTGCTTTGTTCCATCATTTGTATCTGCTCTAATTCTTTGTATCTGTACATGTGAAAATAAAGCCCTTTTAATGCTATAAACCTACAACTCACATACATTTTATCAATGAATTGAATGTAAATCAACACCAGAAGTCAATCATTTCGTGTTTGAAATCCATTTTAACAATTTCAGGCTTTTGCCAAGTCTAAGGCATCTGACACAAAGAAGGACTCTACTCTGGATGCAACCAAATTACAAGGCATTCTGGGGCTGAATCATACTGGGGCAGTTCAGAGTTGTCAATCAATTCAGGATTCAATTCCCTTAGGCATATGAGAGAAGCCTGAAGCTTGCAGGAGAAAACTCACACAGACAGGGATAGAACATGTAAACACCAAAGAAAATGCGACAAGGACAGGATTTAAACCAAGGTTCTTGAGGAAATGAGATAGCGTCACTAGCCACTGTGCTACACAACACCAGAAGGATTTAGTGTACAGAAAATAAAGCAGATGTCACCCACGTCTGGGGAAAAACTTCTTTACCATGATATTTCACATTTAAAAATGTAAGTGATGAATATTTAAAACTAAGCTCAAATAGTCATGTTGCATGGAAATATTAATTTAAAACTTTTACTGCTAAATGAAAAAATAGATACTGTATGTCCCTAATTTCACATATATGCATACATTGATAAGATCAACCATTAATTCACCATCTAAAATGTGCAAGAAAAGCTGATTTAGGGGCAGTTTAATAGAATTTAATTAATTTAATAATTTAATATATTAGGATGTTTGATAATTAATACCTAATTTTAAAAAGTAATAATAAGACAAAGACATGAGGAAGCAATGGGTAGTGCTGCTGCCTCACTCATCCTGCATCCTAGAGTCTGGATGTTCTCCCTGTGTCTACATGGATCTTCCAAAGAACTGCTTTTTATGTTAACTGACAATTTCAAATTGGTGTTGCCACCAGAATAGGCTCCAACCCCCATGACCCTAAAGTGGATTAAGATAGTTTTAGAATGCTATGCTGTGTTATTGTATACAATAACTGGTGGTCAATTTTAGAATAAGCAGTAGATTAAACATGATCCCTGTAGCTTTAGGGTTTTATTTTACTTTTACATACAGAATTTGTATTGTGAGTGTACAGGTAGATCTTTCCTTGTACAGTCATTTTTTTTTCTCTTTTGAATCAGATTTTTTTAAATTAAATACTTGGAAATTGTTGTAAAGGCGGGTGTGGATGGACTGGGTTGGGATACTTAGACAGTAATTCAAAACAATAGAGGGATAGTAGGAGAATATGTTCCTCCCATATGCTAAATGGTACAATACCTGTAGCATTGCTCCAAGGTTTGTTTTTTTACCATCCAGTGCTGCCATAGTTTGTTCTGGCCCTACATGGATGGCATAGATAGATAGATAGATAGATAGATAGATAGATAGATAGATAGATAGATAGATAGATAGATAGATAGATAGATAGATAGATAGATAGATAGATAGATAGATAGATAGATAGATAGATAGATAACTTTACTAATCCCAAGGGGAAATTCACATTCTCCAGCAGCAGCTACTTATCATTTGTATACCTTTGTGCAAATTTATTTTTCTTTAAATTATATTGTTTGCCTATTTCATACATTCTTAAAGTTAGATTAAGGTACACTAAATGCATCAGTTCATGATTTATAAAAAATAATAACAAAACAAAACTAAGATCAACTAAATCCATAGGTATGTATATTGCATAACTCATGGAATCATATGCCTGAGGCTACTGCTACAGACTGATCCACCTTGGTTAATATACCTTTTTTTCCTATAACATAATGTTATTAAAATGCTAAGGACTCCAATCTGATAATTCATAATCTGTCACGCCTCACCACTTTTGTGTCACTCCAATTCTGATTAGGCCCATTTTCTCCCTTTAAGTATATTGAAATCCAAATATGTTTTTGTTCTCTCTGTAAAGTATAAAAAGTAAAGTAAAAATAGATGAAGAGGTATGAAGTCACAGTAGAAATAAACCTGAAACTTGTTGTGGGCTACTTCCTGCCTTTTGATACTAATGGACAAAGGAGGTTAAGACAAGAGATGATATACCTTTAACTCTTGAAGCTGCATTCTGCAAACTGTCTTTATCTAATTAACTGCACCTTCTATAAATAAGTTATTAGTGTAAGTTACAGAACCAAGAAACAGTTCAAGGCAATACAACAAAAACTAATAGAAACACTGCTGACAAAAGAAAGAAGCCTGTCTGAGAACAAGAACAGAGCACCCAGTACTTCAAAAATATATTTTGTATATATGGTAATAATCTCAAGATAATAAGCACTACACCAATGCTGCAAAATATATTTGGATCTATCAACACAAATATTAAATATCATAATAAAAGAAACAGATTAAGCTGGGTAAAAGACTTTGAAATGATTGGAGATGTTCATGTAAATTATATTCATGGTAAATTTTATACACAGTATGGTGATATGAGAATCCTGAAACTAAAACAATCAGACTCTGATTATAAATGTGTGCTATATTATAAATAAATCTATAGGAACACAAAAGTAATGTTTTGCCAAACTAAAGTGGTGTATGGTTGATTGCTCGTTATATTACATTAGATGGATTTCAGAGATTGCCCCCTTGAACACTCGTAACAGTTATTGCATGGGTCATGGTGCCACACTGCTCAGTGACCTGTAGATTCTTACTACTGTACTTGGTTGGCCATTGCATCATTTCTATCTCATTGAACTGAGAGCTTGTAAGGTCATCAGGATATGAGGTTCCTAAAAAGCTGTTTGGGAAAAATATATAGCCAATCGATTTCTATTATGCAGGCCAGTATGTTTGAATAAACTTTGCCAGCTGCAGTGGACCCTGTGACACAAAATGATGTTTCAAAGCATAAGGTCAAGAGATGTGAAAAATAAGCCATAATTGCTAATAAATACGTTGTTGAGGACTGTTGCTTTATATACTATATCTTTGACTATATATATCATGAATAGCTTAATAGCAATATATGCATTATAGTATAAGATATAATATTTTAGCAGCCTCAGTATCAAATGAAGTCTGACACTGTACATAATGAAGATAAGAGGAAGGTTAGACAGTAAAAAAGCAAAAAACAGGGACTTCCTACCTAAAAGCAAAAGATAAAGAATCAATTATGTCACCTTTCATTCTCCATTTAATTATGCAAAAAGGTTCAAATCTTTCAATTTTTCTTCATAGATTATTTGTACAAGCTCACAACCTCATAGTCCTAGTATAGGCCTACTAGCTCTCCTTTGTTCTTTATCTAGTCTTGCGATGTTTGGTGTGTTATATGGAGACCAGGGTGAGGTTTCATTATTATATTACAGGTCAAATCCGGCTACAGTAAATACCGAAGTAACAAAATTTTCAGAATAACGAATACTTTTTGTTTGATTGATTAATTGATTCACACAAACTCTTTTTTAATAAGTGATTAATAAAGTATCTATCTATCTATCTATCTATCTAAAAGTACAAAATCTATGACCTAGAAATATAAGACATGTTAACCTGTTATTTGTATGTCATTTGTTATGTTGTTTGGTCAGAAAGGTCTATGTACTACAAAGTTGCAAGATTAAAAAGAAGTGTTTGCTGCCACTCTACACAGATCCTGCATTTCTGTGCCACTGCTAGACATGCTCATTGCTCTGCTTCTGCATGTCAGGATAGGGAAACAACAGACAGTGAGATATCAATGAAATCTTGATAAACTTCTGTTTATGAATGTTTATTTATTTTGAAGCCAGCAGTATCTCTTATTATCTTGTAATACTATCATCTTCTGAATTATATTACTCTTATATCCATTCATAAACATGTAAATCTTCAATACATGTTTATCAAATTATTATCTCTCTATTATAAAATAAAAGGCTTGGAAGGAGACGATACGTGATCATCTTGGAGACACTTTAATGTCCCGCGAGACAGGGCAGTGAGACAAAAGGACAGCTGCTGTACAGGCTTTTAAATGATCGATGCGCAGTGCGACAAACAGAACATGCAGATTGGCAGCAGCAAGCCACCTAGTATGTGAATAATAAAATACTGTTTTGTTAACTATGAATGTTAGTGTATTAAAACTGATTAATGAACTGATTCAGCTTTTACTTCTTTCATTCCAATATACTGGTGTTCAACAGCACCTGAGAACTCTTCAAATGAAAAAAATATGTAAAAACCTCTAAAAATGTATATAAAAGACTTTTCACTTTGCAGGTCAAAAAGAGTCACAGCTCATACCAATAGTATTAGGAGAAAGGCTGGAGTCAACCTTGCATGGCACATTCACTTACGATGTGACAATTCAGATGTAGCTATAACACCCATCATTAGGGCTGAGAGGAAAGCTGAGAACTAAGAAAAACACGCTTGAAACACACATATCACACAGATAAGAATCAAACT
Source organism: Erpetoichthys calabaricus (assembly GCF_900747795.2). Lineage (NCBI taxonomy): Eukaryota > Metazoa > Chordata > Cladistia > Polypteriformes > Polypteridae > Erpetoichthys > Erpetoichthys calabaricus. The sequence continues at coordinate 131,485,889 of NC_041400.2, read as the reverse complement.
AAGGATTCTGGACCTATAAGAGAGCAGTATTAACCACTTGACCATCCTTCATTCATTCAGTGTTTACCTTATGAAACAATTTTTACAAGAAGCAAAAATAATTGTACACAACTTAAGAGTATAAAGTGTGAATGCAGCCAATATAAGCGGCATATACAGGGCCATACATTAAACCAGAACTTTGGGATAAGCTCTGGCATTACACAGCCCTGAAATAAGTTAAGAAAGGTAAAAAGTGGATAGATTGATGGTTGTGATAGTAGTTATAAAATACTGAATTCCTTTTATACATATGGGTATGATCTACTATTGACAATCAGTAAGCAACTTAAATTGGTTGTGAATAGAAATTATCTGATTTGATATCACAGAAATTACTTGGATGTTAATACAATGAATAAGCAAGACATGGGGCACACATTTCAGACGGTTTTTGCTCACAAAGAGATTTTTACATGCATGGATAAACTACCTAGTACTATAATAGATGACAATATTTTTAGGAAACCTTCACATCTTAACTCATTTTGAGTGTGAGTATTTTCTTATTATTTCGAAACACATGAACAGGCCAGGCTATATTGGGTTGAACAGCCTGTTGTAGTCAAAACTGTTATTATTTTCCAATATACATTCAGAGCACTGGCTCATGAGTAGGGAATCCATTCCCGGATGGGTTTATCCATTCCCGGGAATTCGGGAATCCCGCATTTCATTCCCGGGCTCCCGGGGGTGACACAGTGCACGGGAATCTCACATGTGAACAGTTTTAGAACGACCAACACTTATTTTTAATTAATACATAATTCGCCAGTCTCCTCACTCACTCACTCACTCACTCACTCACTCACTCACTCACTCACTCACTCACTCACTCACGTCTGCCCGAAGCCGAATGCGCAGTCACCTTCTGCGCACGTCGCCTTCTGCGCATGTCCGAAGCTGAATGCACAGTCGCCTTCTGCGCAGCTGCCCGAAAAACCTTACGAGACTGACATCGAGGCAGGCCGCTGATTTACGGCCGTGAAAATTCAAAGAGAATGGCGACTACGGCCGCGAAAATTCAAAGAGAAAGGCGACTTCGACTGACATCCAACCCCAACCACTCACTCACTCACTCACGTCTGTCCGAAGCCGAATGCGCAGTCGCCTTCTGCGCACGTCGCCTTCTGTGCATGTCTGAAGCCGAATGCGCAGTCGCCTTCTGCGCAGCTGCCCGAAAAGCCTTACGAGACTGGCATCGCAGCAGGCGGCGGATTTACGGCCGCGAAAATTCAAAGAGAAAGGCGACTACGGCCACGAAAAATCAAAGAGAAAGGCGACTTCGACCGACATCCAACCCCAACATCGCAGGAGGCGGCAGATTTACGGCCGCAAAAATTCAAAGAGAAAGGCGACTTCGATTAAAGCTCTACAGGCCTGAAAGGCGATTTCGACTACAGCTCAAGGCCTAATTACGCATTCATTCAATACACTTATATCAGGTTTGTGGTGCTTATACTGATTATATATTATACTATTCCACTCGTGCCCGTTTCATCTTACGTTGTCGAAACGGGCTCTTTGTCTAGTTTTTAATAAAACTACTGCAATATTTTGACACAAATAAAAGACTAACCTTCTCTATAAGCAGTTCATGCTGTCATATAAGTACATGTATCTTTAGTTGCAGTAATAAGAGCGCAGAAAGCACAACGTCCTCACAGGTGGCGCAGTGGTAGTGCTGCTGCTTTGCAGTAAGGAGACTGTGGAAGATTGTGGGTTCGCTTCCCGTTTCCTCCCTGTGTGGATAGCTCTTTGAGTACTGAGAAAAGTGCTATATAAATATAATGAATTATTATTATTAACATGTCCAGCGTGTGGTCGTCCAGGCAAGAGCGCACCTTCGTGCAGAGTACGCCAGCCGCTGAGAAAGCACGCTCTGCGTCCACTGAAGTAGGCGGCACAATCATCAGATACTGATACACTTGTTCTAAACAACGTCCGCGCTTGCCGTTGCGCTGAAACACCGCCATTTCAGCTTTTACTGATGCATCCAGTTTCTTGTCATCATTCTGTGATGGCAAGTTTCTTGGCACAGATAACGCGGATGCAACAGACTGACGCATTGCAATTTCAAGTTGCTGTTCAAAGCTGTTGTCTGATGAAGTGCAAGCTGCAGCAATGGCGCCACCTTAATTATTTTCAACTATAACTCTGTTATTTCTTGATCGATTTTTACACTTTTACACGCTATATATGCGAGCTTGGCTGTTCCTGTTTTCCCGAGAATTACAGCAGTTTCATTCCCGGGAATGCGGGAATGAAAAATGTCCGGGAATCCCGGCGGGAATGGATTCCCTAATCAAAACCCTGTTTTAGGCTTTGCTGATAGTAGTTTTGAACATTTTGTAATATAATTCAGTGTATCTAAACATATTCTGGTACAAAGTGTATTACCCATGGTGTGCAAAATATTATACTGTACAGCAATCTAGTGATTAATTAGGACAAGTAGACAAAAGAGTCAAAATAGTCTAAGAAAGAAATATTTGTATAATTAAAAAAGTATTAGCGGGACCAGTAAAGCAGTAATCTGAAAGCTAAGTGGTGATAAAACTGGTCACCCATCTTGATTCCCTATCAACTTCCTACTTGCCAGTCTTTATTTCTTTGCTTTGTTTTCACTACTCAGCTCTTACTCTTTGACAATGGCTACTTATGCTGCAGCAGTAGAAATTACTAAAAAGATCTCAGCCAGAGGTAAACAGGAGATAAACAATGGTGTTATATGCAGGGCAGGGCAGTCTGATATCTTTATAATAAATATCAAGAATAACTTAAGCTTACCACTCTACAAGCAACATAGGCCAATCATATGGCCAGTAACTGCAATATTTAATTTCTTACATTTTAGCAGCACCTGTTGCTTGGAATCTATGTTGAATATTTCCCTGATAGCCTTAGTACTCTGACACCAAATAAAGTTTTGGATTACAGCAACATGTATTGTGGTCATGTGAGGCATTATTATTTTCTTCAGGATCTAAAATATTGAGGGGAAAACAAAAGGCCTCTGTATTCTTGTGTGCCACAACGCCTCTCTTACTTAAACCTTGTAACAATGTGCAACATCTCAGTAGCTCCCGCAGCCTGCCATGATGTATGGAATGCCATCTTACTGTCTGCCCTCAAAGCTCAGCTTCCTTCCAAGTTCCAGCTGTTCCGTGAGGGCCATGCTGATAGGACGCCTGCCTCTGAGGCAGCATAACACTTGCAATATATCAATCTAACACTTCTTTTTTGTGTGAGTCAAAAAGATTATATCTGAAACACTAGACAATCACAAAGTCTAATACAGACAGGCATCAAAAACACAACTGAAATATAAATTTGTCAAATTTTCAAAGATAAAACAAAACTTATAGTCAGTGGATAATTTCCTGAAATACTTAACATTTGTTTTAAAGGCTGGAAAAATCCCAGTTTTTTTTTTTTCCTTTCTACCTTGTCAACAGGTCACATTTCAATTGCAATGGTAATGGACTTTTACCATATTTTCATGATATTAAGTTCATTGCTTTGTTTTACTGTGTGACTGATATGTTGTAACCGTTTCTGATACTAAATTATAGCTGAAAACTTGTGCGTGTACCAAGCCTGTACTCAAAAAGAACGCTGTATAAAAATAACTTAAAATGATTTGAGTATCACACACACAAACAGCCAGCGAGGTCTCTGATATACATGGGTACAGATGACTTTCTACATTCACTTAAGCAGCCAAATAGTAAACATTAATTTCTAATCGACTAACAGACATAGACAACAACAACAAAAGCACATCCAGAACCAAACACAGTTCATGCAGTATTTATGGCCACCTGCCATACAGTATGTATTAGATCAATACAGTAAGAATAAGGCCATATTTTTTTGATGGTGATATAATGAAAATAAAAAAGGAACGCTCAAGTAAACATTCCACAAGCATGACAAAAACTGAGTACCCTTGTAATTGTCAAATGGCAGACCTTTCTCAATTTTCACTTTTTTACTATGGCATCTATGCAATTGTCATTCAAACAAGAGGTTTTACATGAGTCACTGTTGCATTCAAAATTAACCAAAGCAGCACCGACACTTCTAGTATCCAAACTATTACGTGATTTGCTTTTGAAGAATATTTGATTTATAGCTTTTCATCTCTTGAGCTTGCTTACCTTCCATCTGTTTAATGAAAATGGGATGTACAGAAAAGGCAAGTTCTTCAAATCATAACTCTTTAGAGTACCTGTTTTTACACTTCACAAAAAGTTATTACACAAATAACTTATGTACAGCACGTTTCAATAGATCTGACAAATGAAATCCAAAATAATCAAGGAAAAGGGAATGATGACTGCCGTCTTTAGATCAGCATGTAAACTGTACAATAAAAAAGTCAATAGAAATGCAGAGGGCAATCTCTGTAAAATATTTACCTTTTTGATTAATTCATTTTTGTTATATTTTTATTTGTATTTTTCTTTCACCACCTCTCTACATAAACTGTATCCAGGTGTTTTGACATTATGGGCTGCATACTGTACAGTGTTGCTGCTGATGTGTAATTAATGGCACAAAAATATCGAGTTGCTGCCAGTTTAATTGATATGTAGAGTCCATAATAAATGTTGGCTTTGTTATGCCATATGTCCAGCTGACCAGCCATGTGAGTGCAACTTGCCCTTTATTTTTGTGGTGTAGCAGCTTCACTGCTAACGGTCACAAACAGGGTTGTGCTGATACAGTGAGACCTGAATGTAGCCCTGGCAAAGGGTACAAGCTCCAGCTGGCATTACCGTACCTTTCTTTAAAAAAAAAAAAAACTTTAAAATATACTGTAAGCTGTTCTCATCTTATTAAAAAGCCAGACACCACTTTTGTTCGTTTTTGTTCTTTATGGTAGAACATTTCTTTTATTAATGCTTATTTCACATTATTCTTAGCAGTTGTGCCTTGCAGCATATTTTCTCATTTAGCATTGTGGCTGCTTTGGCCAATTAGGTGTTAAGTTTAATTAGGCAGATGCTTGTAATGACGAGGTTTGGTCAAGTAAGTGTAGTAAAAACTTATAAGTTGAACTTTTTTGTTCTTGTTTTTATTCAGGTTACCCCAGGGTCTTTAAAAATGGTAATACCACTAATGTGTTCAAAGGGACACATTTAAATCCCAGAGAACAAAAGTGTTTTTTAAACAAGAGACTAAAGAAGTCTTACATCTGAGAGTAAGCAGAAGAATAGTTAGAAACCTCTGGAATACAGGTACACTGAAACTGCTATATATCTTTCTTTACAATACTAGACATGAATCAAATCATCAGACAATTTAACGAAAGAAATCAAAAACAGATTAATTTTCCTTCATGCTCTTTAAGAAGATCATTCCTAGTTTGGGCACATTGATATATACGATTTACTTTAAACTATAATATTGACAGCAATGGTAATGCCCTATATTGCCCTGTCTGTAGTCACAAAATGGCAGTACGCATTGAAAAACACAGAAAAATACAACAAGAAAAAAAAATAATAATGCATTAAAATGAAGCAAAAATGTCAGAAATAAAATAACATGCTTCTGACCACAATAGATAGATAGATAGATAGATAGATAGATAGATAGATAGATAGATAGATAGATAGATAGATAGATAGATAGATAGATAGATAGATAGATAGATAGATAGATCTTTATTGTCATTGTCACTTTTACAAAGGAACAACGAATAATAATGAAAGTAAGAAACAAATGCAAAAAAACCCCACTAATGTGCATAAAAATAAGAGCAAAAATAAAAAATGAACCAACCATACATTCCTGATGAAATTTCATATATTCAAGTTTTATTTTCCACTTTTTCACTTTGCTCTTTTGCTGTGTTTGTTTCCATTCAATTCTGTCATTTGCTTTTACTTTCATTTCCATTTTGAATTAGTTAGAATATTTTGTTTGGTTTTCTACATATTGTTTGTGGTTGCGACTGCATTGCTTTGTAGAGATGACTAGAAGCACGCAACACATGATGGAATCCTTCAGATGGTACACAGGTTAGAACTGTGCAAGTCCCAGTTGTCCGATACTGTGGATATTTAAGCAAATCTTTTTGGCGTTTTTTAATGATTGTTATTGTCATGTCTCAGCCAGGCTTTCTCCTTCATATTTATGTTTTATGTCTTTTTTGTTCATTTTTTAATCTTTGATTTATGTTGTTTATGAGTATTATTCATTGTTTTTGATTTTATATATGTATGTAAGCTTACTGTGTTTATTCCTTGTGTTTCGTGGATGGATCCCCCAAGACGCGGGACCTCCTGCTAATCACTGCTAGGAACTGCTCTTTTTCTACCCTTTGCTTTGTATTTTGATGATTCTTTAAATCTTTTAATAATAAAGAGTTAGTGTTTGCCCAATTACACTGGACAATTTTTTTTTTTTAAAGTCTTGCTTCCTGAAAAGTTTTTGCTGATTGTGACAGGTACCTACTGGGTATGCACAAATATAATTTCGGTTGTATTGCATCATGTAGGAACTCTGAGAAATAGACATTTACTGTATATGTTTACTGACAATAACGTATTTAGTCACATTTATGTTTCGCATAAGCTATTAAATTCAACAGAATTAAAAGTGTTTTGCTCCTGATTTTCTTTTGTATTCAATGTCTGGTGCATCACGTTGCAGTGTCCAACAGTAGTCCTCAAGCATTGACGGATTCCAGTTGCCCTGGTATCGTTTCTCCATCGTAGCAATATCCTGGTGAAACCTTTCACCGTGTTCGTCACTGACAGCACCGAGATTTGCAGGGAAGAAGTTCAAGTGTGAGTGGAGGAAATGAATCTTGAGTGACATGTTGCACTTCATTGTCTTGTATGTTTTGAGAAGTTTGTCTACCAGCTGAATGTAGTTTGGGGCTCTGTAATTGCCCAGAAAATTGTCAACAACGTCATTGAAGGCTTTCCAGGCAATTTTTTCCGGCCCAAACCGCTTGTCACTCATAACATGTCTGATCTGGGGGCCAACAAAAATGCCCTCTTTGATCTTTGAGTCAGTTATTCTTGGGAACATCTGTCTTAAATAACGAAAACCTTCGCCTTCCTTGTTCAGTGCTTTCACGAAATTCTTCATGAGTCCCAGTTTTATGTGAAGAGGAGGCAAAAATATCTTTGCCAGGTCGACAAGCGATTCATGTGCCACATTATTTTGTCCTGGAACTAACTTTCTACGGAGTGGCCAGTTCTGTCGAGAATAGTGCGACTCTTTGGCAGGGCTGTCCCATTCACAGATGAAACAACAGTACTTTGTATAGGCGAACTGCAGTCCTAGTAACAGAGCAACGATTTTAAGATCTCCACAGATATTCCAGTTGTACCTGCTATACTGGACGTGCTTCAGCAACAGTTCCATATTCTCATACGTTTCTTTCATGTGTGCTGCATAGCCAACAGGTACTGAAGGATAAACCTTGCCATTGTGTAGCAGAACAGCTTTCAGGCTTAAAATTGACAAATCAATGAAGAGACGCCACTCTTCCGGGTTGTGATCACAACCCAAGGCCAGGAACAATCCTTCAATGTCACAACAGAAAGAGAGACTGTCGACTTGTGCAAAAAATTTGGTTATATCATGATGTCGGCCTCGAAACACAGAAATTTTCATACCTGGTGACAGCAAACACCATTCCTGCAGTCTCGAACCCAGCAGCTCGGCTTTTGCTTTTGCCAGACCCAAATCTCTGGCCACATCATTCAATTTGGACTGTTTTATCAGATGTGGATTGCCTGATGAGCATGGTTCAAAATCTGGGTCAATGTCACTGTCAGTACCCTGCATTGCAGTTTCTTCGTCTGGTTCGTCTAAGGTCCAATCCTCTGGTGGTTTTGGAATTGGAAGACTGTCGTCATGTGGCACGGGTCTCATTGCTGAAGGCAGATAAGGATATTCAATTGACTTCTTGTTTTTGGCAGAGAAACCAGACACATTAGTCAAACAGAAGTAACAGTCCGTCACATGATCTTTCTGTTCTCGTCATATCATCGGAACAGCAAACGGCATCGTCTTTCGAGTGCCTCTGAGACAGGCTCTCAGACTGACAGCACATGTCGCACAGCAAATGTGAGGTGCCCATTCTTTGTCTTGATCACCAATTTTGCAGCCAAAATACAGATGATAAGCTTTCTTCACAAGAGCACTCATCCAACATCTGAGGTGCAAGTGTATATTCACCACAGATATAGCAGAATGTATCGCGGCTGTTACGACATTGACGAGACATATGGCCCAACAACAAAACGTCTATAGCATCAAGCTTACTTACTGTTATATTGCTACATATACTATACTTTACTATACTGATACTATACTGTACATACTTACTGACTATCTATATTAACCAAATGAGCAGGATCGGTGTATGCAAGCCACCTTTATAGCATGCTGAGACAGCGTCAGTCTCGTTCAGACCTACCCAGGCATGCCCAGGATGTCAACTTCCACAGAACAGCTTCCAACCTGGCCTGATTCCATGCATGGACATGCCCAGGCTGCACAAACCATTGTTGATAAGTCACTTACGGGAGCGAAAATGTTTGGATACAAATATAAGAAAAAATCATGACAAAACTGAAACGGTACGTGATGGGTAAATTTTGATGTGATATTCGTGATCAGCACCCAGAAGTCTATAAGAAACACCCAACAGTGTTCAAGAAGCAAAAACTTTGCTGTGCAGTGTTACTAGCCAGGGTTAATATTACCATCTAGTGGGCATTTTAGGAAGTGTTTTTTGGGTGATATGCTTTGGAACTCCTAGTTTACAACAGTTATGACTTGATTATGTTATAAATTTATTAAAGCTTTGTTTTTCATATGTTTCTTGGACTTTCATTTTCATGTAGGACTTTTGAAGGTTGCTGAATCTTACAGTGAAAAGATTTTTGTAAACACTTTTATTTAATGATGTTTAATATATTTTTAACATCTTCCAGTAACGCCATTTTGTTTTCGATTGACACCTCCATTTTGAGTTAAGTGTGTGTCCTGTTGCTAAATATATCAATAGTATCTGACTGCTAGACAGGATAAATGTGACCTCCACACTGAAAACTGTGATTTTCCGCAATATGTCTAGTTACACCATGGTTATGATTAGTGTTGGGGAGTGTTATTTGACTCAAAGTGACAAAAACAAGCTTGTGTGGATGTCGCATGTTTCCTTTCTAGCATGGAGTTCCACAGATTACAGTGGCTGCGGTCAGACCCCTCTCAGCCACACTGCTGTACAGAATAACCAGAGTTCATGACCTGTAATGTCACAAATTTAAAGGTATAAGGGAAAGCTCAGAGACTTCTCGGTTATCGGAGTTCTGGATAAAACTCTTTAGTGGTGAGGTCATATTGTTTATTGATTTTTTGGTTATTAGTTAATGCTTTGTTTTCTTATGACTTTGATTTCTGGTATTTTGATTAGGCTTCATATCAGATACTGTAAGTTACAATTCCTGGTTTTGAACCTTGCATGGCTTTATGCTGCATTGCATCTTCTGATTCTTCCTCATTAAAAATCTGACCCAAACTTTGATGTGGTATAAGAGATTTAATGTTCTGATCTTTTACTTCTGACTGTTAACTACAATTTAGTTTAGCACTTTTTGGTTTGGATGCCTCAATTTGACACTTAGGGGGCCAGGTCATCAACTTGGAGAAGAACTATGTCAACCCCTAGTTCATTGGATGAAGGGGATCTCCTAAAAACCAAACTCCACGCAGATCTTAATTAATCAAGATGATTTTAATACAGTGTCACACACATGCGCATGGGAGGCTGCTAAAGGGCACAAAAGAAGGCAATTCCACACCGGGCCAGGGGGTGACAGAGTACACTAATCCTTTCTCTTTCATCCCTGCAGACCCAACACAGGAAATTCTGCCTGTTTCTGAGGATGCCACTTCTGGTGCCAGGCCAGATGACATCACGTCTGACTCTGATGATGTCACTTCTGGTTCTAGTTCCAGAGACATCACTTCTGGTTCAGGGCCCAATGACTCCACTTCTGGATCCAGGCCTGATAACATCATTTCCCCTAACTGCCATATTCCCTCTGTTGGTCAGTTCTGTTTTGGACTCTTGTTTGTAAAAAGCTGTTACTCATATTTTTTGCCCTTTTAGATGAAACTTGAAGTATACAGGGTGGCTGCCCCAAACCTTTTTTTGGTGTCAAGGTGTTTCTTTTCACATCAGGTATTTAGTTACTTGGCTCAATAAAACAATCACAATCTCAAAAAAAAACAAAACTTTTACCTCCTAAAAAGCAGAATAGTCAATAACTATAACACGTTTGACCATTAACCCTGGGGTCTGATCAGCCAGTGTTATTAGAATACTTGAATACTTCAAACCAGACAGCACCTGACAGGCACAGGCTAAGTGAGTTAACTGAAATTGTTTAGTGAAATAGCAAAGACAAAAAGTGTCTCGGTAATAGAAAACAATGTGCAATTAAACACCTCAAATGGCACACTAAATACACTCAAAGCTGGGGTGACACACTTAACAAGGTGCACTCAAAACCCAGATTGCCACTTCTTATATTACCTAGGCTAATCAAACATCTCCCATACAACATTAAAAGGATACATTTGACCAATTTAAAACCCAATAAAAATACTGAACTTCAATTAGTCCATTAGATGCCAATTTGTCCAAACAAACAATCCAGCAAGACGAACAATGAAACAAAAGTAGAAATCAGATAAGTAATAAACCATAAATAAAGAGTAATCAGGGTTCTCTAAAAAAAAAAGGAAACACAAAACATGACAGCAACATAATTCAAAGAAAAACCTAATAGCATTAAAACTAAAAAAATACCTCAAGCCACTTTTGAGTAGGGTTGAAGTAAACAACAGGTAGCCAAACAATTACGCATCTCAAGAATAAAAAGGAGCCATGGTTCACCTTAAAGAAAATTAAACATCAGACATCTGATAAAAGAACTGAAAATCTTAGATAATGAACCATCCCCTACCAGCAAGTTAGAAAGGAGAATTATTGAGTTCAACTGCAAGGCCCAATGGCTTCTCCACAGCTCTACCACCTGGCTTTAAATAGCTGTCATAACCCTACTTAAGGTAATCCTGAGTCCTAGTGATCTCAGTCTACAAGTAACAGAAAAAAGGAACTCTGAAATTCTTGACTATTGTACAGTACTGTATAATGCGACTATGTGCACAGCTTCATCCCACTAAACATCCTCTCGTGTCAGATTGTGCATTCAGTGATTATAAATTAGACAGTTTAAAGCACACTGCTCTTCAGTCTCCCACTTATTTTCATTGTCAATACACCAATGCGTTCAGGTCATGCGTGTTTCAATTGCTTCTGCCCACTTTTACTTGTGGCTTATGTGCAAAGGAACTGAACTTTAAACCACAAGGATGACAGATCATTCCCTTCTTCTGACTTACTTTGTGACCCTGATCAAACAACTTAATCTGCAAGCTTGAGAGAAGCAAAAATCAGTGGCCTTATAGCTCTGTACCTATAATGAGATTTGTGCTGGTGGCCACTGTGGAAATGCTCTACTGTACATACAATGAAGGAACAGTGCACTGAAAATGCATCGTTTGCGCCAAACGAGAGAAGAAATTTAAGCAGAGGACAAAAAATAATAACTTGTAATGTGCTCAATGAGCAAGAGTAATCAATGAAAAGTAAAGTAATTCACTTTTCACTAACACCTTCACCTCATGTCTTTTGTCCTTTCAAAGGTGTAATTTTAAGCAAAAGCAGCACAATAGTCCAGTAAGTTGGCATTGCTAATAAACATGTACAGGCTAACAGTGAACATAAACTGGCCCTGTATGCGTTAGTGTAGGTATGTTGCTGCAACCTGTGCCCTGCAAGTGCATTGAGCATGGGAAAGGTGCTATATAAATAAAATGTTTAATTATTTTGAAGCTGTGAGGCAGCATTATTAACCACTACTCCACTGTGACCCTCATCTCACCAAGTATAAGTATTCCTCCTTTATTGTATATTCTACAATTGTGTGATTAGTATTAAATGGTAAATAATTCCACTTTTCTCAAGTCATCATTTCCCTTTTCTTTTTTTAATATAGTGCCAATGCCATTACAGTACATGGAATTTTGCACAGCATGTAAGAATAAAGTACAAAATCAAATATCTTGCAAGAGTGGGCACCTTCATGGTATCTCTTCACACTTCAGTTATTGCTAAAGAACCCACTCGTATGAACACATTGAATTTATTCTCTTAAACATTTATGAGTGAGTCACACAGATTTACAAATACAAAATTCAAAGTAAAAAAGAAAAGGCGAGCCATACTCTCACACTGGGCCTAAATACATAGAATTTTTAACCCATATCTACTAAGTGTGGTGACTAGGCCACTTGTCCACCATCTCAGAACCACCAAAGCATTCAACACTTCCCGTTTCCTGTCCCTCTTTGTCCAACTCTCCTGTCTCCCAATTCCAACTTTCTACTCTATACAGCCAAGCCCCAGAATTATTTTTGGGTCACAGCCAGCTCACCTTTCGCTACATGGAGACCTAGGGTCACTGGTGGGGAGGTCAAGCATGATATCTCTTTTAGCTTTTAATGGCCTACATCCAGAGATGGGTAGTAATGAATTACATTTACTCCATTACATTTACTTGAGTAACTTTTTTAAAAAATTGTACTTCTAAGAGTAGTTTTACTGCACCATACTTTTTACTTTTACTTGAGTACATTTGTGAAGAAGAAACGTTACTCTTACTCCACTACATTGGGCAAGACTCGAATCATTATTTATTTTCCATTAGATTCAGTACGCTATATTTTTGCCAGAGAGAATCCGCCAGTGGATCTACTGCATGACTGTTTCACCAATCAGACGTAGCAACATTAATAACAAGACTCCGTTTCACCAATCAGACGTAGCAACAATAATCACATGGTTCCTTTTCACAAATCAGAAATAGCCATGCAGTCACATGACCACACACAAACTGTTGCGTCCTAGTGGCACAAATTCCTCACGGACAGCGGACAGGGAAAGAAAGAATACTGTACATGAAAAATGAGAGCCAACTCCTGCTGAAGCGTAACTATCACTTTACTGAGTGAAGAACAAGCACGTTTTAACCAAACATGCACAGACACAGACAGTCAAGGTAACGTGAGACTTCTTGTACGTGCACAAGCTGCCTTGTTCTAATGTTATTTTCTGTCCGTTGTCCTATTTGGAGGGCAAGTGAATATGCAGTATTATACTGTCAGTGTACAGCAGGGGTGCCCACACTGTTTTTCAGCTTGCGAGCTACTTTAAAATGACCAGGTCGAAATGATCTACCTACATTAAAAATGCTATATATACATATACAGTAATCCCTCGCTATATCGCGCTTCGCCTTTCGTGGCTTCACTCTATCACGGATTTTATATGTAAGCATATTTAAATATATATCGCGGATTTTTTGCTGGTTCGCGGATTTCTGCGGACAATGGGTCTTTTAATTTCTGGTACATGCTTCCTCAGTTGGTTTGCCCAGTTGATTTCATACAAGGGACGCTATTGGCAGATGGCTGAGAAGCTACCCAACTTACTTTTCTCTCTCTCTCTCTTGCACTGACTTTCTCTGATCCTGACGTAGGGAGATTGAGCAGGGGGGCTGTTCGCACACCTAGACAATACGGGCGCTCGTCTAAAAATGCTGAAAGATTATCTTCACGTTGCTACCTTCCGTGCAGCTGCTTCCTGAAGCGACATGCTGCACAGTGCTTCGCATACTTAAAAGCTCGAAGGGCACGTATTGATTTTTGATTGTTTGTTTTTCTCTGTCTCTCTCTATCTCTCTCTCTCTCTCTGCTCCTGACGGAAGGGGTGTGAGCTGCCGCCTTCAACAGCTTTGTGCCGCGGTGCTTCGCATACTTAAAAGTCAAACAGCCCTATTGATTTGTTTGCTTTCCTCTCTCTTTCTGATAGTCTCTGCTCCTGACGGGCACTCCTTTGAAGAGGAAGATATGTTTGCATTCTTTTAATTGTGAGACGGAACTGTCATCTGTGTCTTGTCATGGAGCACAGTTTAAACTTTTGAAAAAGAGACAAATGTTTGTTTGCAGTGTTTGAATAACGTTCCTCTCTCTCTACAACCTCCTGTGTTTCTGCGCAAATCTGTGACCCAAGCATGACAATATAAAAATAACCATATAAACATATGGTTTCTACTTCGCGGATTTTCTTATTTCGCGGGTGGCTCTGGAACGCAACCCCCACGATGGAGGAGGGATTACTGTATATACTGTATATATATACAGTAATCCCTCGCTATATCGCGCTTCGACTTTCGCGGCTTCACTCTATCGCGGATTTTATATGTAAGCATATTTAAATATATATCGCAGATTTTTTGCTGGTTCGCGGATTTCTGCGGACAATGGGTCTTTTAATTTCTGATACACTCTTCCTCAGTTGGTTTGTCCAGTTGATTTCATACAAGGGACGCTATTGGCAGATGGTTTTGAAGCTACCCAACCACAGCGCGTATTATGTATTAAATAAAACTCCTCAAATATATTGTGAGCACGGGGGCTGTTCGCACCCCTAGAGGACACGGCCGCTCCTCAGAAAACGCTGAAAGATTACCTTCACAGTGCTCCCTTCTTTGCTGGGCTTACACGTGGCTGCTTTGCAAGCGATATGCTTCCCGCATGGTGCTTCACATACTTAAAAGATCAAACAGCACGTACTGATTTTTGATTGTTTGCTTTCCTCTCTCTTTCTCTCTCTCTCTGACGGAGGGGGTGTGAGCAGAGGGGCTGTTCGCATACTGGCGTAGAGGATACGGAAGCTCCTCTAAAAAATGCTGAAAAATGCTTGCTCCCTTCCTCGCAGCTACTTTGTCCGGCGGTGCTTCGCATACTTAAAAGCCAAACAGCCCTATTGATTTTGACTGTTTGCTTTTTCTCTCTCTCTCTCTCTCTCTCTCTCTCTCTGACGCACACTCCTTTGAAGAGGAAGATATGTTTGCATTCTTTTAATTGTGAGACAGAACTGTCATCTCTGTCTTGTCATGGAGCACAGTTTAAACTTTTGAAAAAAGAGACAAATGTTTGTTTGCAGTGTTTGAATAACGTTCCTGTCTCTCTACAACCTCCTGTGTTTCTGTGCAAATCTGTGACCCAAGCGTGACAATATAAAAATAACTATATAAACATATGGTTTCTACTTCGCGGATTTTCACCTTTCGCGGGGGGGTCTGGAACGCAACCCCCGCGATGGAGGAGGGATTACTGTATATATATATATATATATATATATATACAGTGGTGTGAAAAAGTATTTGCCCCCTTCCTGATTTCTTATTCTTCTGCATGTTTGTCACACAAAATGTTTCTGATCATCAAACACATTTAACCATTAGTCAAATATAACACAAGTAAACACAAAATGCAGTTTGTAAATGGTGGTTTTTATTATTTAGGGAGAAAAAAAAATCCAAACCTACCTGGCCCTGTGTGAAAAAGTAATTGCCCCTGAACCTAATAACTGGTTGGGCCACCCTTAGCAGCAATAACTGCAATCAAGCGTTTGCGATAACTTGCAATGAGTCTTTTACAGCGCTCTGGAGGAATTTTGGCCCACTCATCTTTGCAAAATTGTTGTAATTCAGCTTTATTTGAGGGTTTTCTAGCATGAACCGCCTTTTTAAGGTCATGCCATAGCATCTCAATTGGATTCAGGTCAGGACTTTGACTAGGCCACTCCAAAGTCTTCATTTTGTTTTTCTTCAGCCATTCAGAGGTGGATTTGCTGGTGTGTTTTGGGTCATTGTCCTGTTGCAGCACCCAAGATCGCTTCAGCTTGAGTTGACGAACAGATGGCCGGACATTCTCCTTCAGGATTTTTTGGTAGACAGTAGAATTCATGGTTCCATCTATCACAGCAAGCCTTCCAGGTCCTGAAGCAGCAAAACAACCCCAGACCATCACACTACCACCACCATATTTTACTGTTGGTATGATGTTCTTTTTCTGAAATGCTGTGTTCCTTTTACGCCAGATGTAACGGGACATTTGCCTTCCAAAAAGTTCAACTTTTGACTCATCAGTCCACAAGGTATTTTCCCAAAAGTCTTGGCAATCATTGAGATGTTTCTTAGCAAAATTGAGACGAGCCCTAATGTTCTTTTTGCTTAACAGTGGTTTGCGTCTTGGAAATCTGCCATGCAGGCCGTTTTTGCCCAGTCTCTTTCTTATGGTGGAGTCGTGAACACTGACCTTAATTGAGGCAAGTGAGGCCTGCAGTTCTTTAGACGTTGTCCTGGGGTCTTTTGTGACCTCTCGGATGAGTTGTCTCTGCGCTCTTGGGGTAATTTTGGTCGGCCGGCCACTCCTGGGAAGGTTCACCACTGTTCCATGTTTTTGCCATTTGTGGATAATGGCTCTCACTGTGGTTCGCTGGAGTCCCAAAGCTTTAGAAATGGCTTTATAACCTTTACCAGACTGATAGATCTCAATTACTTCTGTTCTCATTTGTTCCTGAATTTCTTTGGATCTTGGCATGATGTCTAGCTTTTGAGGTGCTTTTGGTCTACTTCTCTGTGTCAGGCAGCTCCTATTTAAGTGATTTCTTGATTGAAACATGTGTGGCAGTAATCAGGCCTGGGGGTGGCTACGGAAATTGAACTCAGGTGTGATACACCACAGTTAGGTTATTTTTTAACAAGGGGGCAATTACTTTTTCACACAGGGCCATGTAGGTTTGGATTTTTTTTCTCCCTAAATAATAAACACCATCATTTAAAAACTGCATTTTGTGTTTACTTGTGTTATATTTGACTAATGGTTAAATTTGTTTGATGATCAGAAACATTTTGTGTGACAAACATGCAAAAGAATAAGAAATCAGGAAGGGGGCAAATAGTTTTTCACACCACTGTATATATATATATATATATATATATATATATATATATATATATACTGAGTATACTTTATACATAAAATATATGTTGTCGTACCTTGCATAACTGAATAATCTTTATGGCACAATAACAATTCAATACATTTATGGTCACTACATTATTTGGATTTAATAAACTTCATGTGGGAAAAGGCTGTACGTATATAAGTATGTAAATAAGTAGAGCCAAATAATGCAGTCAAGGAGGCAGCACATTTCCTCATGTTTGGGTACTTTCCTCTGTGAGTAAGTTCCAAAACTGTCCATGAGCCCCATACTTCAGCTGAATGTCATCCTGTAGTGTCAAAATCTCATCCTCCACTGTAGAGGAGTTTTAGGTGAAACAGTGTTGCAATTTTTGATGCGGGTGTATCACCTTCAACATCTTCCCTACATGGATAACACTTAAATGTAGCGATTGGCTCAAGTAAAGTTGAGTCTTGAAACCGTCTGTCAAAGTCTGACAGACAATTTTCAATCTGCTCTGTGTAGCGTATGCTGTTAAGTTGCATACACGCCTTCCATTGCGTCTCCTGCTCTGTCGTGAGGTTTTGGATGTTCCCCAAATCAAGGCGCTGCAGGTTTGAGGACAGATGTTGCCTTTTTCGTTTGAAAGCATTAACTGAGCTAATCATATTGACCATGGTTTTCTCTTTTCCTTGCAGCTGTAAATTAAGCTCATTCAACATGTTGGTCAGATCGGAAAAAAAATGCCATTTCCTTCTTTGGAATAGCAATGATAGACTGACAGATCAGACAAACACACTTCGATTGTGACATTGTGAGAGAAAAAAATCCTCTTCCAATTCCACATCCAGCCCATAAAAAAATTTTTTTAAATACCTTCTTTAGTCGATATAAATTGGAAGGCTAACTAGATCACTTAGATAGCTGGAGTTTTGCAGTAGCTCGCGCATTTGATCGTGCGTGCAGGATGACCAGTGTGCAGACGGCCGCCCTGTATGTCAATCAAGTGGCAAATGCCATAGGGAGGATATATGATAGATTAACATTAAAAAAAATTTTTTTTGAACGCAACGCGATCTACCTGCACTACCTTTCCGATCTACTGGTTGATCACAATCAATGTATTGGGCACCCCTGGTGTACAGTATATCTTGTCACTATAAGTAGTTTGCACTGTTCAAACATACATGTTACCTACTGTAGGTGTTGGCTTCAAAAGCTTTGTTGTGAAAAACTGAGATTTGGAACTTTGTGTTATTTGTGCATCTTTATTTTGTAAAGACATTATTTATTTTTACTCATTTTTTATTTTATTATTTGGAAATCGCAGAATTTGCACATTATTTTATATTTTTGTCTGTCTTATTACAACATTTCTAAAAAATTCACCAAGTACTTTTTTACTCTTACTTGAGTAATTTTTTGGATGACTACTTTTTACTTCTACTTATTTTGAAGTAACGCTACTCTTACTTGAGTACAATTTTTGGCTACTCTACCCACCTCTGCCTACATCTCCAAGACAGCTTGTCAAGAGTTCATTTTCACCTAAGAGCAATACAGCCCAACTCCAAGCAAAGTAACATTGTGCTGTCCCCTTAAGTGGGAAGCCTGGCTCCATCATGAGAAACTGTACTGGTAACTGTGTCTTACAACCCATCTGTATGCTCACTTTCTCTAAAAAGTGGGGATCGGGCAATTACTCCATTTGCTGGGTTGCCTGCCCTTTACTATTATAAAAAAGCAGATAATGATACTGCTACTGGTGCCACTCTCTCCTCCTCCTTCTTCTTCTTCTCTTGGATTTGTGTACCTGCTCATTTCACTTGTCTTGGTGTTTAGCAGCGCCATGGTGCTTCCTCTATGAACCATCATCCTGGGCTTGACCAGTTGTTTCCTGTAGTTTGCAGTTTGGTTTCAGGCACACGTGTCTACATGGGTTTTCCTCTAACTCTCCCTCCTTCATACCTAAAGGCATCTGAGTTAATTTACTTGGTGACTGGGTTAGGCGAGGTTGGGCTCTACAATGAAGTAGTGGCCCATAGAGAGTTAGTTCCGGCAGCCTTTTAACAAATATGTGTATGATATATGGGGAACAAATTAACTATTACAGTAAGAAACCAAATAAACCTAAAGGACTGTGTGATCTCCTCCTTTATAAAATTTGTTCTGTTCTCATGCTGCCAGTTCAGATTTTGCCCAAACGAATTCTATTTAAGCTACTGAGAAGTACAACTCGCTGATGCAGATGACTCACCCTAGTGCTGTGGGTTTAATGCACCATAAATACATTTTGTTACTATTTTGCTTTTCATTGAGAAAGAAATGTTAGACTCTGGTTTACTGCTGTCTTCTTAAAAATTGCTTCAGCTATTACTGTATATATTTGGTGAATATTCTTCCTTTTCTTTGACATAGCTGTCATAGGGTATTGTTTTCATTTCATTTTGAGTTAATGATGCTTCTGTGTTTTACAGTAAAATAAGATACATTTTGACAGTAAGGTAATGATCGAATTTAAGTCTAAAAGTGATTATACATTATCTGTTATACATTTAAAAAAATATGCTAATACTAGGATTTAAGTATTGTAACAATTACTATTCAGCAAATTCTTTCAAGCTATCAATTAAAATAAACCAATAAATAAAGAACAGAAACAAGTCAAACAACCATACAAAATTTGGAAGTTAGTCACTGGCTTTCATCATATAACTCAAAACTTTGACATCCTAAAAAACAAAAATACATTGAACAAGTGTACTGGTACTGCTGCATTTCCAGCTTAGTTAAAGTTAAACTTTGCTTGCCTTGGCAAGTGAGACAAATTCTAGAGGCCAATTCTTATGTGGTTTATTGAAGTTTGCAAGTTTCATTTTGAGATAGAAACAGTAAGTTTCTGATGCTATTTGTGGTTAAATCACCCAAGCAGTAGCTATTAATGGCAGCACTAAAGTCATTGTGAATATTTATGTACATAACTAGCATAAGACAAAATTCTAGACAGTGGCCAAAGAAATATTTTGACATTATTACCTTAATGCTTATTACCACATTATCTCACAAACATATACTCACAATACCAGTTTATAACATGCAATACAAAATATTGCAGTACAGTAATCCCTCGCTATATCGCGCTTCGCCTTTCGCGGCTTCACTCCATCGCGGATTTTATATGTAAGCATATTTAAATATATATCGCGGATTTTTCGCTGCTTCGTGGATTTCTGCGGACAATGGGTCTTTTAATTTCTGGTACATGCTTCCTCAGTTGGTTTGCCCAGTTGATTTCATACAAGGGACGCTATTGGCAGATGGCTGAGAAGCTACCCAGCTTACTTTTCTCTGTCTCTTGCGCTGACATTCTCTGATCCTGACGTAGGGGGATTGAGCAGGGGGGCTGTTCGCACACCTAGACGATATGGACGCTCGTCTAAAAATGCTGAAAGATTATCTTCACGTTGCTATCTTTTGTGTAGCTGCTTCCTGAAAGGACATGCTGCACGGTGCTTCGCATACTTAAAAGCCAAACAGCCCTATTGATTTGTTTGCTCCTTTGAAGAGGAAGATATGTTTGCATTCTTTTAATTGTGAGACTGAACTGTCATCTCTGTCTTGTCATGGAGCACAGTTTAAACTTTTGAAAAAGAGACAAATGTTTGTTTGCAGTGTTTGAATAACGTTCCTGTCTCTCTACAACCTCCTGTGTTTCTGCGCAAATCTGTGACCCAAGCATGACAATATAAAAATAACCATATAAACATATGGTTTCTACTTCGCGGATTTTCTTATTTCCCGGGTGGCTCTGGAACGCAACCCCCGCGATGGAGGAGGGATTACTGTATCCTAAATTGTCCTCTGTGTGTGCTTGGTGTATGTGTGTGCCCTGCAGTGGGTTGGCACCCTGCCCAGGGTTTGTTTCCTGCCTTGCGCCCTGTGTTGGCTGGGATTGGCTCCAGCAGACCCCCGTGACCCTGTAGTTAGGATATAGCGGGTTAGATAATGAATGGATGGGTGAAAGACTGTCATAAGACAAAACAAGCCTTTGTAGCCTGAACTCAAACTGTATACCCCCTGCCAACTGGCTTTTGGAACATAAGTTCTTCAATTTTCCAGTCACCAAGAGACAGAATTTATTTATATCCAAAACTCCTTAGATAAGCTATGAAAAAGCTGTACTCAAAACTATTAACTGACATTATTTTACAAGTACAACGTCAACTGGATTTGTTTTTATATTTCTAACTAACATTATGTCTACAGAAATAATTATTGTTTTAAGGTGCTGTAGAAGAGAACCCAGTCAGTGTCCAGGATTTCTGACAACATAAGGATGTCCATGAGAGGCACAGAGTCATATAAATGACGGATATTGCATGTGCTGGAATTAGCAATGCAACTCACTATGCCATGCCAACACAACAGCAGGAAGCAGGGTTTGCAAGTGACTGGGCCGCCCTGAAATTGTCACCACAATAAAATAAATAAAGCATGTCCTAAATGTAGACATGCTCTGTGCTCCCCAAGACAAGTTGTAGGTAGACATCCCTACCCCGAACAGGGTTGCCTGATCCTCTGTTAGAAAGTGGATATAAAACTTTTAAGGCTCTCTTTTTTGTTTTTTTTTGTTTTTTACCTCACAACTGTTAATAGCCATGTATTAATTATAATATACTGTAAATGGACTTTACATTGTCTTGCTTTATTAATGTTATGTAAGGCTATGTTATAATCTTTCTCTGCTTTACTGTATGTTTAATATAACTTTGTGCCTATATATTGTGGAACTCCGGAGCAAGTACAGCCTCCCTAACCCAGACACAGAGAGGCAGGAAACAAATTGTGACACAGTACATTTTTATTTATAGGTGGGAAAGTGCTTTCTTCGCTTTCCATAAGAGCACAACATCGGTAAAACAAAGCATAGTCTTTTCCTTTTCCTTCTGTCTGTCTGCCTCCACTCCTCTCCCAGGAAGCTGTGTCCACTTCCTCCCGACTCTGGCGCTGCGAATGGAGTGAGGCGGCTCCTTTTATGTTCTTCCTGGCTCATCAGTACTACCTGGAATCACTCTCAGGTGTGGTGGAAGCCCACTATAGGGCTCTGCCGCTCCCCCTAGCAGGCCCCCATGGTACCTAACAGTGCTGCACCAAACTCCAAGTCCCAGCATGCCCTGCGGGAAGCCGTGGTGCCACAGCTGCCCTCTAGCATCCCACGGGAGGTAGCGCATCCCCCAGTCCTTCCAACCAACTGGCATCCCGGCAGGGTAATGGCCAAGGCTGCCCATTACAATATCTAAATGCTTTAAGATTTATGATTTAGTGTTGATACATAATACTTGCAAATTTAAAAATATAATATTGAATTGAATGTCTAAGGGAAAAGTAGTGTATATCCTAAATACCCATACTAATCTAGCTCATAGTCTATGGTTCCATTTTTACCTATTAAATAGTTTATGTACACAGCTGACCACATATTTAGGATATAATGAAGACAGATATGACTCAGTATCAGCTTGAATCTACATCTTAACCTAGGCAAGCAGCGATTAACGTAAAAAACTAGGACACACTTAACTGCATCTGTGATAAAGAAAACTTTTGATTCTCAGTGACATTATGTCAGAAAAAGTCATCTTCCAACAAGACAATAAGCCTGAGAATTTTGTTAGAGCCTGGAAATATCAGGAGGTTGATGAAGCCATTCAGAAATCATTTATGCACATATTCTGCTTGACTTTCTAGAAATAGTCCCCATTTACAGACAGGCTTATATAATGCCCGAAGCCACAGGATGATGGAAGTATAACCAACTGTCAGCAATTAAAGCTCATCTCTAGGGAATTTAATTTGGCTGTATAGACCTCTTATCTAGTCTGTATCTAAAACTGTACAGGAATCCAGGAAAAGGCATGTTCCCATCTGGTTTGTTCACAGGCTTGCCAGAAGAAACTGCTTAGCATAAGTGCATCATATTGTTCATCATCACAGAGTGTCAGGTTTTTAAAGTTTAGAGCAAATTCAGGGTCTAAAGAACAGTGCTGAGATTAGTACCATTTACTCTAAGCATATTCTAAACACAAGAAGGTTCCAACTGACCTACAGTAGAAGCCGTGTAAGATTATGTTGATTATATTTAGTAAGCATGTCTGCTTTTAGTAGTCAGTAATCATACTTAATACCGTTATTACAGAAAGCGATTCAATTTAAAGCTCTGAACGGATAAGTAATAATTTTCTCAAGCTAGATAAGGAATAAACTGAAATCTTAGAGGTTGGAAAATTAAAATAATGAGGGTATTAAAAATAATCTTCATGATGTAGCTTTAAAAGTCAAGGTGGCAGTAAAGAATTTAGGCGTAATCGTGAAATCTGAACTTTAAAATGCACATTAACCTGATAACTAGGACTGCATTTTCTCAATTAAGGTACATTGCAAAAGTTAAACGTCTTATAAAATTGCAAGCTACAAATAAATTAATTCACTCTTTTTTTTTTCAGTCGACTAGATTACTGTGATGCACTCTTAACTGGACTGCCAAAGGAAAGACATCGATCGGTTGCAGTTAGTTCAGAATGCAGCCGCAAGAATCTTCGCCAGAAAAGAAAATCTGAACATCGTTATATTGGTTATCCATGTCTTTGACTTTAAAATACTACTAATGGATATAAAGATTTAAATAATCTTGGCCCTTCCTAAATTTGAGTGCCTGTCCCTCTATATTCAAAGTTTCAACCTTAGATCCTCTAGCAGTTGTTTTTGATTATTCCAATAGCTAAGCATAAAATAACTGGTGAAATAGCCTTTTGCTGTTATGGCCCAAAAATATGCAATGCTTTATGAATAGAGATATGCCAGGCTAGCACTGTGGATCATTTACAAAAACTCTTAAAACCCACTTTTTTAATTTGACTTTTTTGTAGCTACATTTAATTTGCACTCCTAACAGAATATACATGCGGAGAATTCTCATATTCTTCAGGGATTTGCAGTCATTACCAATCTCTACTTTTCTTTGCTTTGTTCTGCAGTTTTTATGGGGTGGCATTTTACACCACTGAAAAAAATTGATTATGATGACTAAGCTGAGTTTGCTATAAACATCTTAACAATATGTTAAATTCAAGCAAGTTTGCTACTTGTGTAAATTTTCACAACAGTGGCATCTGCTGGGTTATGAGGGTAGTGACTGCCCTTAACGCAGGGACACCACTGCTGCCACCCTTTATACTGGGCAAGGCAACCTTGGAGCTGCCTGGCCTTTTAATTGGAAGCTGGGGTCCAGAACTGCAGGGGAACTTAAGGCCACTGGGGGAGTTCTAGGACGACAGCCAACATGTTTTAAATGCTGTATTAGTGAATAAAAAAACCAAAGATGTCCTTTGCAATGGTGATATAGCCAGATGAGAAAAAATACCTAATAAACACGAGCAGCCTTATTCATAGATTGGAATATGTAATTTAAAATTACATTCACATTTCTACTAGTAGCACATATAAAACCTTTGTTGGCTAATGTCAAGACTTTCAATAGATACTGCTGGCCCGGGTATTCACTCCTTCTCCTTGGTGCCTTGTGTGGCAGCTCTACTCTTTTTACCCACATAATCTCTCACACACAATCTGTTCCTGCAGTCGTAGTCACATCTGTCTACCCTCAGTACAGCTGGACTTACAGGGCAGACATCAGAAAGAGTTTTCAGGCATCCTGGTGATTTAATAATAGCAATGCAAACTAACAAAGGAAAAACAATGCCTGTAACCATCAATCGACCACACTATAAAAAAAGGTGATTTCACAGCATACCATAATTTTATCATCTTTTGGAGTCACTGAGGTTTTTAAAAATGCAATAAAGATGAAGCGCTTGCATACAATAGGAGGAATAACACAATTCATCAAAGGGAGAATAAGTCATCAGAACTGGGAACTGCTGCTACAATAAATACATTTGAATTTCAGTCCTCACTGTGACCCTTCTTTCAAGTGCTCCAGGCTTGCCACAGGGCCTTCCTATGACTATGTACAGATGACATGTATAGGGGTATACAATACATGCAATTGTTACACGGTGTGGGAGTGGCGGGCTCGAGCTTAAGGAGAAAGGGAGTTACTGGCTTTGGCTGCAGAGGAAAGACATTGGTTTGGGTGTCAACACCCCAGTGAAGGCAGCTGCAGGGGATGATGGGGAGATGTCCCCAGGATGCCACTGGCCCGGGAGATGTACTGGTTTAGTGGGAGAAACATCCATGAACGGCGGTTTCCAGCTGATCACCCTGAAGGTGACCTAATGGCACCAGTGGAGATGTGACAGGCTTAAGAGCCAAAGCAGTGCAATAACTGTAGTTCAACTGTTTACAATTTAAGATCGATAGGCCCTGTCGACATGCAGTACAATTCAGGTTTCAATTCAAACACTATACACATTCTGACTGGATTTGATCATGCAGATTCGATAACGGGCAACTGGATGGACCTGTCTGTTACAGTGTATTTACAACAATGCACTACAATGTGAAGGAACCTGGGCACAATCACAAAGTGAATCACAAGTAGGACAACTTTATTATTTAAAGTTAGAACAAAAACCTTTTGTGGTGTTCAGTTTAGCCATTTATATGTGTATTTTTTTTTAAAATTTTATTTATTAATTTTATTGTAATCATTCCATACAAACAGATCAATTTATAACAAAAAAAAAAAAAAAATCAAACCCCACCCCTGAGAAGGAGAGCTTAGCCAAAGGAGAATTGCTTTTGGGAGGCAACAATAAGGCAACAATAAACAAAAGAAAGGAAGAAATATATATAGGTAAATAAATGAAGAAGGAAAATAAATGCGGTAATAGTTACTTCTCTTATTCTAAAATAATATCGATTGATCCTATGTGTATTTATGCATGCAAATGTAAAACTGTACTTTATTGTTGTCGCATTATAGCTGTAACTATGTACAAGTGTTATGATCCTGTATGCGCCATTAAGTCACCATGATCCAGTTTGCAAAACCTCTGTCTGATGATTTTACAAATACCATCCTAAAACAGAAATGACCTCCAAACCCACACAGTAAATTAACTACTCAAGAAACAAATAAGAAAGCCTGCCAATATCACATAGGATTTCCTGATGCGCCTCCATTCAGTTTAGGTTTAGTTTAGTTGCTTTACTGCCAGGTGTCACAAAGACAGTGGAACAGTTATTCACTTTTCTGTTGCACAGCTAATGTAATCAATAATTAGTGCTTTACTGTGATTTACTCTTTAAATGGTCATATAGACATATATGGGATTTATTTTACAAAGGGAAGGATAGAGAGAGGAGGAGGAGGAAAAGATGGGACATATATGGAATTTTATCATTACTTGAACACATTTTGTAAATAACATGTGAATAAGATGATGAAAGACCAGGCTGCTGTTTGCCTGCTTGCAAACAAGACATTTTCCCACAGACTCTTGTTTTATGCCAATGTATTGCCTTCAATTAATGATCAATTAAATCAAGATTAAAATAAAAACTAAGTGCGTTTTTTTTCCTGTCAAATGTACAGGTGTTTTGTTATCCACTGCCTGTTTTGAGGTATATGTGTGAAAGTTTCTGGGTTAGCATTAGGCTGCAAGGTAAAAGATCCTATTTTTCAGGTAGCAAAATACAGTACTTAACCTCAGCAAAGCAAGAAAAACCATAAATAATATAGTTTTTTTCTGCAGCATGCATTTAGCAACAATGGTATTACAAAAATGACTAAACATAGTGATCAAACGTATATTTAAAAGTGAAATATTGTTCGATGTTACTCTCTCTGTTTGGTCCAGCAGGGGAGCACAAGACACATGTGTGACGCAATGGTTCTTAGAGCTTGTCTAACCACGGAGTCCAAATGTAGTGTTGTGGTGTGAAATTTTGCATATAAGTTGATAAATATTTTGTACAGTATGTCTTTATTTGTATCTTATAACACTAATGTCTGTCATTGATAAGAATAGCAATGGTTTGATGGTTAAGAACCCCTTCCCCTCTTTTAGGACTAAGTCAGGATAGTGAATTTTACGACAGGGTTTGGGTAAGTGCGTCAAACAAGTTTGGCAAATGATTCTCTGCAGGACTCTCTCAATCAACCCCCACAGGAAAGCCAGGCTGCCTAGCTGGCAAGCTTCACCTTCACATCTGCCCCCAAAATTATGTGTTAAGGCATTCTGTTCCCCATTGGTCTGCAGTATGGCTGTTTGGAATTGGCTTGTATCAATTGCCTTTAAGTACCATGACACCCTATTGGCTGTAGGGGTTGGACAGAAAATTTATAAATTTGCTTGCTTTACCTCTCTGTCTCTTATCAACTGATTAAGGAGCATCTCACACCATGAACTGAAAAGGACAGCATAATGAAGAGCACAGCTCAGCAGCCATATTGAGACAGGCACGTGGCCTGTTCTGAAGAAAGCTGACCAAAAATGAGAACTTAACTAGAGACATTTTAAGTAACTAATTAGTCTGTGTGCCGTCTGAAACTACACATCAGCATTTATCAGGTAGTATGCCTACCAATATTCAAATGTACTTTGCATATTGTTATTTATTTATGAATATTATCAATAATACATTATTTAAAAATTGTAACTTAAATCCTGCTTGTCTTTTACTACACCTAATGTCCTGAGGTTATAAATGTAGAAGGAAAGGTGAGGACAAGTTATAAGGTACAATACCTTATAAACAGTGGTAAGTGTGAGATTTGAGGCATTCTAATAAAGGCTACTTATTAATAACACAAAAGAGAAAAGTAGAGTAAAATATTACTCTACCAAGATCAAACATGTAGTCAGCCATTTCAGTGGTGAAAAGAACTACGCTAGTCACAACCCTTAAGGAGAAATTAAATTTTTTAAAGTGGTAAATAAAAGAATGAAGATCCAAGTCACTCAGGGCTATCAAGTCAGCCTTCCTCTCTATGTAACAACTGAGTGCTCAGAGTGAGTGTTACCTCATCTAGCAATGACTGGGATAACCAGTTTCTTAATAAAAGATGGGATTAAAGAAAATGGACACTTTGCTTATGAAGTGTCTTTCCTCAAAGCTATTTTTCATATACTGTAGATGACAGAAAACACAAATAAATTCTGCTAGCATACCTGCACAGTATATCGGTGAATACACACACACTGGTGCAGCCTGGATGTGTTTAGAAAGTTTAGAAGTGAATAATTCACTCTTTTTGGGGCTCCAAATGTAAACCAATTATTAACAATGTGCTTTTTATTGTTGCAACAGGTGGATAAAACATGGAATCAAAATAGGTTTATTTTATACTGCAGACACTAAATACAAGATACTTGCTTTGTTTTAATTGTAGCACCTGCTCATAACTTTATTCTTCAAATTCGGGGAAGCTCGACGATTTGTGATCTCTGCCTGTTTGCAACAAGCAATGCTGAGAGACAGAAGCCATTAATATGCAATCATTGTACTGGGCACACTAACGGATGTCACTGTTTCATTAGCCTGGGGACCACAAAAGTGCATTTCATCTGGAGAAAAATGAATTGTATGTATGAATGAACTTGAAAGTCGGTTTTCAAAGAAACCTGTCATCTACTGTAGCTTACTGATGCCATCTGTCATTGGCAGGCTGAACTGCGCTAGTAACACACTAGCCTTCATAATGCTAATATGAAAATAAAGATACATTTTAATGTTAACAGATAGGGGAAATTATGGCCTAGAATGTCATGAAAACGCTGCTTGCTCTCTTGCTAAAGTCAAACTTTATGACACAGAAAGAATTGCGTTACTTAGCAACTAATATGTTAATCTTCATGTCAAACTAAAAAGTTAAAAAAGAAAATAAAAAATGATATGTTGACAGCACATTGAGTTTGAAACCTTTTTTATTTTTCAAAATGGTATAAACTATAATCGATTTATGTTTGCCAGATGTAGCCCTTTACTAACTCTTTTAGAAATGAATGATGACAGACTTCATTAGATGAGGACTTCTTTCCATGTTTACAGCAGTATAGTTGTCAATCTCTGACTTCACATATCTAACAGACTGATTCTCTTTATGCCCATACGCTGAAATATTCAAAAGCTCCCTTGGCACTGAGCAGATGCTACCATTGGGTAATCATTACAACATGCTGTAATTAATAATGCATCTGCCCATTTTAAAAACTTGCTTTGTCTTAGCTGAACGGACTATAGTGAAGGACCCAAAACTGAAAAGAGTGGCACCCTACTGAATGGTACATTGATGCACACACACTTACTCAAATGCATTCAATGTAGAGTCACCAATTAACCTAATAAGCACATCTTTGAGACTTGGAAGGTAGAGAAAAGCCAAGCAAAATGACACCTTTTATTGGCTAACTAAAAAGATTACAATATGCAAGCTTTCGAGGCAACTCAGGCCCCTTCTTCAGGCAAGATGTAATATAGAGACTGGAGTTCCCTATGTTTATATACACACTCTAGGACAAGAAACAACATTGGTAAATCTTTAAATGAGAATTTTTAAATGTAAAAAATTAATAGATTCATTCATTCATTCAACATAAGGGGAATGCGCAAACTCCACATAGACAATGGCCAGGTTAGAGTTTGAATCCATTCTTCAAACACTGTGTAGTAAAAACACTAACTGCTATGCCACCCTGCTGTCCTCCCTTAGAGTTGTTTTCATTTCTGAATTATCCACATGATACATGGTGACAGCCATGCTAAGATATTAGCTATAGACTTTGCCTGCTGATAATGATTTTGTTCTTTTGTTCCCTCCATTTAAATCCATTTGTTGGTTTCAAATATTCAATATAATAGCAGCCTTTTCAATAAACTACTTTCATCATGATATTTTCAGTCCCATTATATAAATCATGATTTTATATATATATATATATATATATATATGTCCCTTCTTGGATCGAGGCCTTGCCGTGGCAGAGGGGCTTGCGCGGTCTAGTGATCCTCGGAGCTATGTTGTCGGGAGGTACATGCTCCTGGTAGGGCTTCCCAAGACAAACAGGTCTGAGGTGAGACCCCATATGGAGTTAAATCAAGGATCGGCGTTTCCCTTGCCCAGGAAAGGGTACCTGGGGCTGGGGCCCCACCCTGGAGCCAGGCCCAGGGGGTCTCGCTGGTGAGCGCCTGGTGGCTGGACCTTCGACCACGGCTCAGCCCGAAGGAGCAACGTGGTTCCACTCTCTTGTAGGCCCACCACCTGCAAGAGAGGCCATGGGGGGTCGGGTTGCAATGTGATATGGGTGGTAGCTGAAGGCAGGAACTCTGACGTTCCGACCCTCGGTTGCCGAAACTGGCTTTTGGGACATGGAATGTTACCTCTCTGGTGGGGAGGGAGCCTGAACTGGTGCAAGAGGTTGAGAGGTACCGGCTAGATATAGTCAGGCTCACCTCTACACATGGTCTGGGCTCTGGAACCATTCCTCTTGAGACAGGCTGGACTTTGTTCCACTCTGGAGTTGCTGTGGGTGAGAGGCGTCGGGCAGAGGTGGGCATGCTTATGGCCCCCTGGCTCGAGGCCTGTACATTGGGGTTCTCCCCGTTGGACGAGAGGGTTGCTTCCCTGCGCCTTCGAGTTGGGGGAAGGACTCAGACTGTTGTTTGCGCTTATGCGCCGAACAGCAGTTCAGAGTACCCAGCCTTCTTGGAGTCCCTGGAAGAGGCGCTGTGAGGCGCAGCTCCTAGGGACTCTATCTTTCTGCTGGGAGACTTAAACGCTCACGTCGGCAACGACAGTGAAACCTGGAGAGGTGTGATTGGGAGGAACGGCCACCCTGATCTAAACTCGAGTGGTGTTCAGTTGTTCGAGCATAAGGGTGTCCATAAGTGCACTTGGCGCCAGGATGCCCAAGGTTGCAGCTAGATGATCGACTTTGTAATTGTGCCATCAGATCTTATGTCTTGGACACTCGGGTGAAGAGAGGGGCTGAGCTGTCAACTGATCACCACCTGGTGGTAAGTTGGATCAGATGGCGGGAGAGGCTGCCAGACAGACCAGGCAGACCCAAACAAATAATGAGGGTCTGCTGGGAATGTCTGGCGGAGGAACCTGTCCGAAAGATCTTTAATTGCCACGTCCAGCAGAACTTCAACCTCATTCCGAGGGAGGCGAAGGACATTGAGTCTGAATGGGCCATGTTCCGAGCCTCCATTGCCGAAGCAGCTGAAAGGAGCTGTGGCCGCAAGGTTCTCAGTGCCTCTCGTGGCAGCAATCCATGAACCCGGTGGTGGACACCTAAGGTTCGAGAGGCCGTCAAGCTGAAGAAAGAGTCCTATCGGGTCTGGCTGACCAGTGGGACTCCAGAGGCAGCTGAGGGGTACTGGTGGGCCAAGCGTGTGGCGGCATCGGCTGTTGCAGAGGCAAAAACTCAGGCATGGGAGGAGTTTGGGGAAGCCATGGAAAACAACTTTCGGTCGGCACCGAGAAGGTTCTGGCAAACCGTCAGGCGCCTCAGGAGGGGAAAGCAGTGTTCCACCAACACTGTGTACAGTGGACGTGGGGCCCTGCTGACTTCAACTGCAGACGTTATTGACTGGTGGAAAGAATACTTCGAGGATCTTCTCAATCCCACCAGCATGTCTTCCTTAGAGGAAGAAGAGCTGGAGGACTCTGGGGGGGGGTAGTCCATAACAGGGGCTGAGGTCGTCGAGGCAGTTAAAAAGCTCCATGGTGGCAGGGCCCCTGGGGTGGATGAGGTTCACCCTGGGTTCCTCAAGGCTCTGGATGTTGTGGGGCTGTCCTGGTTGACACGTCTCTGCAACATCGCATGGACATCGGGGGCAGTGCCTCTGGATTGGCAAACCGGGGTGGTGGTTCCCCTTTTTAAGAAGGGTGACTGGAGGAAGTGCTCCAACTATAGGGGGATCACACTCCTCAGCCTCCCTGGTAAGGTCTATTCAGGGGTGCTGGAGAAGAGAGTTCAGTCGATGGTTGAATCTCGGATTCAAGAGGAACAATGCGGATTCCGTCCCGACTGTGGAACACTGGACCAGTCCTACACCCTGGCCAGGATCCTGGAGGGGCATGGGAGTTTGCCCAACCAGTCCACATGTGTTTTGTGGATTTGGAGAAGGCATTCGACCATGTCCCTCGAAGCATCCTGTGGGGTGTGTTCCAAGAGTACAGGGTACAAGGCTCGTTGTTACGAGCCATCCAGTCCCTGTACAGGAGGAACGGGAGCTTGGTCCGCATTGCCGGTAATAAGTCGGACTCGTTTCCTGTTGAGGTTGGACTCTGCCAGGGCTGCCCTTTGTCACCGATTCTGTTCATAAGTTATATGGACAGAATTTCTAGGTGCAGCCAAGGAGCGGAGGGGGTCTTATTCGGTGACCTCAGAATCTCGTCTGTGCTATTTGCGGATGACGTGGTTCTGTTGGCTTCATCGGACAGTGACCTCCAGCTCTCACTGGAGCGGTTCGCCGCCAAGTGTGAAGCAGCGGGCATGAGAGTCAGCACCTCTAAATCCGAGGCCATGGTTCTCAGCCGGAAAAGGGTGGAATGCTCTCTCCGGGTTGGGAGCACAGTACTGCCTGAAGTGGAGGAGTTCAAGTATCTTGGGGTCTTGTTCACGAGTGAGGGAAGAATGGAACAGGATGTTGACAGACGGATTGGTGCGGCATCCGCAGTAATGCGGGCTCTGCAACGGTTCATTGTGGTGAACAGAGAGCCGACCCAAAAGGACGTGGCTGTCGCTTTACCAGTCAATCTACGTTCCTACCCTCACCTATGGCCACGAGCTTTGGGTAGTGACCGAAAGAGCAAGATGTCGGATACAAGTGGCCGAAATGAGTTTTCTCCGCAGGGTGGCTGGACTTTCCTCTAGAGATAGGGTTTGCACTTTGAGCTACTTTTTGTATGAAAATGTGCTATACAAATAAATGTTAGTATTATAATGTTATTAGGGTGAGGAGTTCAGTTATCCGGGAGCGACTCGGAATAGAGTCGCTGCTCCTGCGCATTGAGAGGAGTCAGTTGAAGTGGTTCGGGCATCTGGTTAGGATGCCCCCTGGTTGCCTCCCTGGGGGGGGTGTTCCGGGCATGCCCCACTGGGAGAAGGCCACGGGGCAGACCCAGGACACGCTGGAGGGATTATATCTCCTGGCTGGCCTTGGAACGCCTCGGGGTCCTCCCAGAGGAGCTGGAGCAGGTGGCCGGGGAGGGGGAGGTCTGGGCTTCCCTGCTTAGGCTGCTGCCCCCGCGACCCGACCTTGGATAAACGGTGGATAATGGATGGATGAATATATATATATGTACAAATACTAGCCAGGACAGTGAGGAGGGCCCTGCCCAGCTCTCCACACCTGACATCACATTTCCTCCTCCCCTTGACCCGCAGCCTCTGTCTCGGATTACCGCGAATATATTGCTCCTGCAAGCGAACTATGATTCTTAGCGTGATGAGAGAAGTCGCAAAATCAACTGGAATGTTTAAGCAAATTGTGAAAAAAAAGCCTGACAGAAATCTGTTAAGTATTTCTCTCATTCGCTAACTAAGCAGAGTTAAGGTTATGCCCCGAGGCTGGCATGTGAGTGAGGAGGGAACACAGTCCGCTGTTTCTCTCTTGGATTTGCGCAAATAAATCGGCACTGCAAGCGAACAATGATACTTAACGCAATGAGAGAAGTTGCAAAATGAACTGGAACGTTCAAGCAAATTATAGAAAAAACCCGATCTAAATCCGTTAAGTAGTTCTCGTGAAAAGTGGACAGACCTACATATAGACAGACAGACAGATGTTGAATTTTATATATATATATATATATATATATATATATATATATATATATATATATATAAAATATCAAGAACTCACGTCCCATGAGATGAGACATTGTGGCAAGAGATTTAACCATGCTCGGGGCCGGAAATAAAAGATAAAGAGTAGAACAAATGCTGTATAGGCTTCTAAATGTTCGAAGCGCTGTGCGAGATGCAGATCGTGCGGCACGGCAGCAGCAGCAAGCCAGCAGCTGTTTGAGCAAAGATGAGGTTAAAAAAAAAAAACTATTTCTTTCCTATTGTATCACCATTTAAGAGGGGGTTTCGGAGGAGTGACCACGTCTCCTTGGGGCGCGTTCAGCCCTCCTCTTCACAACATGAGTGGCAGAGATGCGAAGTGGCTGGCATGTAGCGCAGGCCGGGGGGGGTTGGCGAGCAAAGCGAGCAGGGGGGTTGAACCCTCTAGTACATATATTGTGATAAAAGCGCTTTATTGGCGCCCACCCAACACAGACTGACACCAGAGGCACGGGTAAATTAAACAAAAGAATTTATTTTCTTCAGCCGTGGGACACGTTTTCCCCGTGCCCCACTGGCCCTACACAGTCCCCAAAACACAAATAAAGCACCCAAAACACACTCTTCTTTTCCTCTACTCCTCCCAGGGCAGCTGTGTCCTCCTCCTCCCGACTCTGGCACCCTGAGTAGTGCTGCAGACTTCTTTTATGGCCCACCCGGAAGTGCTGCAGGTACTCGTTGACCTACTTCCGGCTGCACTTCTGGGTGTGGCTGTGCTCCCGCCCAGCCGGGCTCGTTACGCCGTGCAGCTCTATGCAGCTCCCTCTGGCGGAGGCCACGGAGCCCAACCAGGATGAGCTCCATTGTTTCAGTTAAGTGGCCCCAACACAACCCAGGGAGGCTGCCAACAAAGATTCTGAGGGATGCAGCATGGCTCCCATGGCTGCTCCCCCGGATCTAGTGACAAAGGAGCATCCCGGCCATCCACTACAATATTATATATATTATATATATATATATATATATAATCTAATCCTAAGCTTTCTTGTGTATACTAATTTGTTAAGTATGTTTTCTAGAGGTTAAAAATGTAAAATAAGAAGAAATAACAACGTAAGAATTTTGAGAAGCGAAAACTGACAATTAAGTCCATCAAGTTTATTTATTTAGCTAATACCTATGCTGTTCCAGTACCTCTTCTAAATACTTCTATATGGTGGACAAGGTTTCTGCTTCAACATGTCTGGGTAGTTTGTTCAAAAGTTCCACAATTCTTTGTGTAAAGAAATGCTTCTTGGCTTTAGTCTTAAATGCCAGAACTTCCACTTGTGTCCTCAAGTATGTAAATCGCCGTTAAGTTGAAAGAATTCGGCTCAATCTGCTTCATCAATGCCTTTGAGAATTTTGAAGACCTTGATTATGTCCACATGCAGTGTCCTCTGCTCTAGACTAAACAGGGTCAATTCACGATAGCTATCAGAGTATGAGCAAGTTCTGAAGTGCTGGAGTCCACCTGGTTGCTCTCTTCTGCACAACTTCAAGTGCTATGTCTTTCTTGTAGCGTGGTGACCAGAACTACACACAATACTCCTAGTGCATTATATAATCTAAGTATAAGTATGTCTGTCAATTTGTATTCAACAGTATTTACTATACAGTATTACCTAATATTTTATTTGCCTTTTCAACTGATTCTGCACATTACTTAGACAGTTACAATGTTGTGATAACAGCCATTGTTTAGACAATGAATACATTGCATCAAAAACAATAATAGGTGTAACAGTAGGGGGCGCTAGAGCTTCCATGAACCCTCAGGTACCACTCCAAACACCAGGTAAAACTCTAATGATTATTTATTATATAATAATACTGTGCACAAAGCACCCTCCACTCCACACTACACATACAATAATCAATAATCAATACAATAAACCAATCCTCCTCTCACAGACACGTTGCCACCCTTCCACCCAGCTCAGCTCACCGTCTGGGATTTCCCATGGTCCTTTTATAGTCCATGACCCGGAAGTGTTTGTCCCTCAGTCCATGTGACTTTCTATCACTTCTGGGTCAGGCAAAAAGTTCTCTTTTTCTTCAGCCCGAAGTATATCATTTCTTCTGTTTCCATGAGTTGGAAATACTTCCGGGCTATAAGGAAAATATAAATCTATGGGCCTCCCTGCAGCGACTCCTGGCGGCCCGACGTTATCCAGCAGGGCTGTGTATTAAAACTCCATAGTCCATGATGCCCTGCTGGAATTCGGGGCATCTCCATGTTGCAAGGAGGACTCCATCTAGCGGCCTGGGGGTATTGGCCGGGATGAATGGCCGGCCATATCTCACAGGGGGCATCCTACCTTTGTGCCTGACACTCTAGCCTTCTAAGCCATATAGCAAAAAATATAGAAAAATGTGTTTTAGAACTCTGGAGGAAAGAACAAATGAGTGCTAGTGTGTGTTAGGGTCTAATATTATGACCCGCATCTCCATTGTTTGTTCCACCATTGAGATGTATATGTCATCATCTCTAGTTATTTACAGTATATTTTGGAGTATTCCTTATCTGGATTATTCAATTTTTTTCTACTTCATGTCTGCTTTGTTTCTTCCTGGATAACATCTTTAATGTTGTGCCATGCCACTTGCAACTGTCTCATTATATGGCCATTGGTACACAACCATCAATTTGTGATTCTGTGAATGCCATGTTACTTAAGAAAAAGTAGCAAGTACCATCTGAACTTCACCTAAAAAAATAAAAGAAAAACCCTTTTCTTACAAATTGAAAAAAGTTTTATTTAAAAAGAACTTACAATTCCCAGTAAAGCATACATTTTACTATAATTTTTGTTTTGTTTTGTATATTAGTGAACACCCACTTCTAGTTTGCAATTTTAACTTCTGTCACTCATTAAGACGTCTCAGCTTCCCACAAACTATTAAAGAACTAAGTGGACACAGAAAACGTATGGATATTTTGTTGGCAATAAAGGAGCTGCATTTTGTTTCTTATAATTTTCTGTAACCTAGGTCATATTTTCATAGCAATCATTTTGTGCTTTCATGGGGATAATTGGGCAAAATATTCGGATAAATAGGTATTTTAATGCCTTTAAAACTGGGTCTGGCAAAGCTTTGAGTGGTGACAATCACATTCTCAATACATGATACCCTGATTAAAGAGTCCTAAAATTTAAAACATTAATTATTGTTCAGTCATACTGTAATGATGCACCCATTTCCCTCCAAGAAGAGGCCTAATTGGTTCCATCCATTCATCCATTATCCAACCCGCTATACTGTATCCTAACACAGGGTCACGGGGGTCTGCTGGAGCCAATCCCAGCCAACACAGGGCACAAGGCAGGAAGCAAACCCTGGGCAGGGCGCCAGCCCACCGCAGAGAACACCCACACACACCAAGCACACACTTGGGACAATTTAGAATTGCCAATGCACCTAACCTGCATGTCTTTGGACTGTGGGAGAAAACCGGAGCGCCCGGAGGAAACCCACGCAGACATGGGGAGAACATGCAAACTCCACGCAGGGAGGACCTGGGAAGCGAACCTGGGTGCCTAATTGGTTAATTGACCTAATTTAAATAACACATGATTTGACCAAGATCATCTGTAAATTGAATACACATAGATCAGTAATGTGGGATGTCCTGTCATGGACCTGTCGCTTTGAATATGCCAGTTTTGCAGAGTAGTAGAAGCACTGAGATGCAAGATTTCTTGTGGCCTTCTGGTAAGTAAGACAGAACTCAGTTTTAGTTACTGTGCAGTATGGTAGCATGTTTTGTATACAATACATATATCAAAAATCTAAAATAAATAAAGAATAAACTTCTCCTTTTAAATACATTTCTGAGACAAGGAATTAAACAGTATAGAATGATTAAATCTTTCCCAAAATGAAGCAATTCAGTCTAAAGCTACATTATTAGAATTGCGGACATGCATGGATGATTGGATCTTCAAGTACCACTCACACTGATTGACATTTACAACCTTAAACATGACAGGTCCATACTGATAAAAATTTAGAAATGTGTGATGGCTCTTCATAATCCTGCCATTGACCTCCACTCTAGAAGACTCGTCAGCACACAGTAAGCTAATGTTTAAATAAAAAAAAGCATTATTCATGAGACTATAAAGGTAATAAAACACACCTTAGACCATCTGTGAACTAGCATATGCCATTCATAATTAAAATTTTGGAAAGCTTAGCTTTAATGTGGACCTGAAGCGTTTCAGGTAGGCACACTACTACACAGGCTTTTGCTTCCACTTATTTCTTTCTTTCTGTAAGCAATGTTTTTATTGATGAAATTCTAATAAAAACTAACAGCAAATGAAGTGTGACTCCAAAGACACTCTTGCCAATGCTTATGTATACCTCCTGTAGACAAGGACACTCTTTGTAACACCTAACTAGCATTCTGTATCTGTCTTAAACAGATGAAACAATGACGACCTGACTTGCTGCATGTCTGCTTTAAATGTTTTAGCTACACAAAGACATTTGCTACCTTATTAATTTAAGACGATTTTATATTGTGTTGTGGACTGTAGGGGCATGACATATTCCCAATCCCCAAACTCATATACCGACACACAAATCTAGACTCAAATACATTATTTTAGTTTACAGAAATACCTTTTCACAGATTTTTACAACAATTCTCCTTCTCCTTCTTTCTCTACTTCCTTACTTTTTTGTCTTTGCCTTTCTCTTCCACTCCTCCCAGGTGAGCTTTGTCCTACTCAACTCCCAACTCTGACTCACCTGGAGAAGGCAGTGCAGGTCCTTTTCAGCACAGACCTGAGAGTACTACCAGTGCAACATCATTGACACCAAGAAGCACGTCCGGGTAAGGTGGAACCTCCCTAGGACAGAGGAGTGTTCTTTTGACAGCTCACCCTGGCAGTACCAAAGAACCCCAACAAGGGTAATTCAGAATCGCATCAGAATTCACTTTATTGGCCAGATACACTAATGTGAACTTGGAATTTGTCTTGATATGATCGGTGCAACACAGAAGGACAACATAGAATACCAAAAGAAAAATATAAGGAGATAAAATATAAAATGCTAAAATATAAAATTATAAAATATGATGCGGCATACAAGGGCAAAACAAAAAAATAAAGAGATATTAGGATTAAAATGTCCAGGCAGTCCAGTGTGCAGGCATACATAGATACTGAGTAGAAGATCAGACCTGATTAGTCAGAATAACTGCATGTGGGGAAAAAACTGCTTAGGTGACATATTGTTTTAGCTTTCACTGCACAAAGATGTTTACCGGAGGGAAGTTTTTGGAACAGTTGATGCCCTGTGTGTGCCCAACAACACGTACTGTTTCCAATCTTTAAGAAAGTCTGTGATCCAATGGCAGATTGAACTAGGCAGGTTGAACTGGGTGAGTTTCTTATCTAGGGGCTCTGGGATGATTGAGTTAAAGTCCACAAACAAGATCCTCATATATGCCCCTGGCTTATCATAGTGTTGGTAAATAAAGCTCAGGCCTAAATTTACTACATCATCCATGGACAGGTTGGCTTGATATGCAAACTGAAATGGGTCCAGGAAGTCTTTTGTAGCATTCTTGAGATACTGTAATTCTGAAAGAGGTGTTCAAAGGTCTTCATTACCACAGAAGTTAAAGCTACTGGTTTCTAGTCATTTAGGCCTGTGACCTTTGATTTTTTTGCTACTGGAATGATGGTGGAGGTCCTGAAGTAGGCAGAGTGCACAGATCCATAGATTGGTTGAAAATGTCTCCAAATACTGTAGGCAAATAGTTTGCACCGTGCCTGAATGTGAAAGGGGAAATAAGGTCCGGGCCTGCAGCCTTTTTAATGTTTTGCTTTGTGAATAGGCTGCAGACATCTTTTGCAGTGATGACAGGAGGGGGAAGCTGAGAAGAAGAGGGGTGTAGAGTACTAACAGTGAGACCAACAGGTAGATTAATGTCCCAAAAAGTGACCGTAAAACTGATTTAACCCTTACATACTATTTGGGTCAAATTTGACCTGTTTTGACATTTGACTGCAGTAAAAATGCCCTAAAGGCCATTTTCTTAACCTGAAATTTGATAACATTTCCTAAATTGACCCAAAATGCACAAAAATGAAAATGTTTTAAAATTTTATTCTGTTGTACAGGTGCTACAAACTTTTGTACACTGAGGATGTTCCAGGTCAAATTTGATCCATATCTATTGAGATGGATTTTAGATCCATCGGTGTGAGTCAAATCAAGGAAAATGGTGGTCTTAAGGGACATGCCATGTCTGTGTGTATTTTTTATGGGACAGTGATGACAGAGTTCAAGGGGGACCTTGACACTCTCACAAGAATTGTCTGTGTTCCCACCATATTTGCCCAGGTTCCCACTGAGCCAGGCACCTGCTGGCCTTTGAAGGGTCATGGGGAATCTCAAAACAATGAAATAGTAAAACAGCATAGAAGTGATCATACATAGTGCACATAAAGAATAGATGTCATACAGAGGTCAGAGGGTGCCTGACACGGACACGAGATTTCCACCTGCAAGCACAAGCACATGCAATGTAACAAAATAAACCAAAAATAAACAAATTAGAATCCATTTTTTCTAAGCTAGCTGAGATTAGAACAGAGATCAAAAGAGGGGTTGTGGGTCATAAGAATAGAAAGGCACCTGAGCTGCCATTTCAGTGACCGAGGTTATGGCAGCAAGACTTATTGTGCAAGAGGCCCTTGATCTGATCTTCCAAGATGAGGAAGCAGATAGTGATTTAGAGAAGGATGTTTCTGAGCAGAAAGACAATATGGAGGAAAACTCTGATTACAGACTCTGATGAAGATGACTCTGAGGAAGCAAGGGAGACATTTATGTCGAAAAACAATGCTATCAGTTGGTCCTCACTTCCGCATCAAATTGTAGGCAGGATGGCAGTGGAAAATGTCAATAGAATGACTCCAGGACCCTCAAGACTGGCTACTTTTCATGCATCTGATATTCTGTCAACATTTCAGCTCTTCCTTCCACAAGCCATTGAAGAAATTGTCGTTGAAATGACAAACATTGAGGGGATTAAATGGTATGATCAAGAATGGAAGACCAAGGATGTGACTGACCTACATGCTTAAGTGGAGCTTCTAATACTCCCTAGTGACCCGAGGTGCGGATGCTTCTAGTTTGTGGAATTCTGAGACTTTCAATGCCTTTGTCACATGCAGTGAGCTTAACCTTACCTGGAGGGTAAGCAAGAGGAACTGGAGGAGGTTCTTATAGAGGAACTTGGAAAGGCTCTTCTGAATTCTTGCATGCAAAACCAACACTACCTTCCCCGCACAGCAGTTTCAGCAACACTGGTGGGGTAGTGCAGTGATCGGAGCCTGGCCTTGATCAACAAATCACATAAGAAGCCAACACAAGGGGACAGAAGAGAAGGAGATGCAACTTCTGTTCTCCAAAAAAGTACTGGAAAATAGAGGAAACCTGCAGCAAACATGGGAAACATGTGCAAGTCCCAAACACAAGGTTGAATACATGACTAGTTTGTAATAAGCAATATTTTACATTTTGTGTTCTAAGTTTTAATTAATGTTGAACTAATATTGGTAATTATAGATGATACTTATGAGGATTTTTTATGATATAGCAGCGAGGACAGTGTTTAATGGTTGTAATGGTTATATATGGTTAAATAATAAATCCTAACAGTTCCAGAATGTTCTTGCTATTTTCACTTACAATAAAATATATTTAAATCATTATTGCTGTTATGTTTCATGCCTTAGGTACAACAGGATGATATTATGTGATAGTACTGTAGATGTTTTTCTCCAAAACCTAAAAAAATACACTCTCCCTGCTCTCTTAAACATTAATTTAAGGTTAATCATCAATTTATTAATGTCAGATAGGCTATTTATACATTCTAAATAGATCTTAGTTTAATCTAAATAGATTGTAGTTTAATCCTGATATTCTGCATATGCATTTAATTATCATTATCATTCATGGTGACTCCAAAATCCGTACCAACCCCTACTTTCTCTGCTGTTCTTTTTCGGTTTTTTGATCACCACCACCTGATCAAAGCACCTTGCAGTCCCTACATTGATGGATTGAAGGCCATATGACCATCATCATCAACTTCTTCCACGTGAAGCCTGAAAATCTTAAGGACTGATTGAGATCATTTACGTTTGGTAGAATGCCTAGAGGGGCATGGGCGGTCCAGTGACCTGGAACCCCTGCAGATTTTGTTTGTTTTTTTTTCTCTGACTGGAGTTTTTTTTTTGTTTTTTCTGACATCCCTGGCCATCGGACCTTACTTTTATTCTATGTTAATTAGTATTGCCTAATTTTATTTTTATATTTTGTCTTTTTTCTCTTTCTTCATCCTGTAAAACACTTTCAGCTACACCATTTGTATGAAAATGTGCTATATAAATAAATGTTGTTGTTGTAGATAGATTTTATTGCACTAAGTGAAACATGGCTTAGCTCAGATGGCGCAGCTGTTTTAATCGAATCTGCGCCTCCGGATTACAGTTTTACTCGTGCTGATCGCCAAGGAAAGAGAGGTGGAGGGCTAGCAAACATTTACTCAAGCAGGTTAAAATGTAAAAATATCAGTTTTGGTAAATTCAAGTCTTTTGATTATCTCGCCATTATTATTCAGGGAGATTCTCACGTTCTAGTATTATCCGTGTATAGACCTCCAAAATTCAACGCATCTTTCTTTGAGGAATTCTCTGACTTGATGTCAATCTTAATTACGAACTATGACACACTCTTAATAGTCGGCGACTTTAATTTTCATATAGATAATCAATGTGACCAAAAAGTTAAAGAATTTATGAACCTCCTGGACTCTTTTGATTTGAGACAGCTCGTTAATCAGCCTACACATAAAGCAGGTCATACGTTAGACTTAGTAATTACTAAAGGACTAAAAGTTGATATAAAGCAGGTCATTGATATTGGTCTATCAGACCATTTTCTTCTACTCTTTAATATAGAAATAATGATAGAAAACACTCATGAGAAGCATATTGTTAAAAAACGCTTCTTTGACTCCTCAGCAGCTTTAAAACTTTCAAACATTCTAACCAATCAGTCCGTTTATAGTGCCAACTATAATAGCGAGGAGAATGTAAATTGTAAGGTGGAAAGATTTAATACTAAAGTGAGGGCTGCTGTTGACTTAGTTGCACCTGAAAAGACAGTTAAAAAATCTTCTAGCATTGTTATACCATGGAAGACCCAAAGAGTGTCTAATTTAAAGAGAACATGCCGTAGAGCTGAGCGTAAATGGAGGAAAACTAAACTAACTATTGACTATGAAATATTAAAAGTTAAAATAACAGAATACAATAACACAGTCCGTCTTGAGAGGCGCTGCTATTTCTCTAAGATTATAAATAACAATGCTAGTAATCCCAGAGTCTTATTTTCAACGATTGATCGTCTGTTAAACCCAGGTAACTCAAAGGAATGCCTCCTAAGTACTTCCAGTAAAACCTGTGAGGCTATCGCTGTATTTTTCAATCAAAAAATTAATGATATTAGAAATAACATAGTATATCTCCCCAACACTAAGGATCCTCCTAAACCCCAGTACCCCATAATAAACAAATTAAAGTCTTTCACTAGGATAGATTTACCTGATTTACATAAAATAATTTCTCAAATGAAACCCTCCACCTGTGCCCTTGACCCAATACCAACAAATTTTTTCAAAAAAGTATCGGGCGTGCTTATTGATAATGTTCTTGACATAGTAAATTCGTCATTAGATATGGGGGTCTTCCCAGACTGTCTTAAGACTGCGGTAGTTAAACCCCTACTTAAGAAAAATAATCTCGATCCCTCTGCTCTTGAAAATTATAGACCCATCTCTAACCTGCCTTTCTTAAGTAAAATTCTAGAGAAGGCAGTCATTATACAGTTAAATGAGCACCTCAATAAACATGCTATTCTTGATAAATTTCAGTCAGGTTTTAGAACAAATCACAGCACAGAAACTGCACTCGTTAAAGTAGTAAATGACTTGCGGGTAAATACAGACAGAGGCCAATTATCTGTTCTCATCCTCTTAGATCTGAGTGCCGCATTTGACACCATTGATCATAATATTCTTAAGAATAGCCTTAGTCAATGGGTGGGCCTCTCTGGCAGTGTCTTAAATTGGTTTGAATCCTACCTGGCAGGGAGAAAATTCTTTGTTAGT
Organism: Erpetoichthys calabaricus; assembly: GCF_900747795.2. Taxonomy (NCBI): domain Eukaryota; kingdom Metazoa; phylum Chordata; class Cladistia; order Polypteriformes; family Polypteridae; genus Erpetoichthys; species Erpetoichthys calabaricus. Next base: position 131,441,917 of record NC_041400.2, on the reverse strand, counting down.
TGTGGTAATTATAACTCAAAGACACATGATATTCTATATGGTGTTCCACAAGGCTCTATCCTGGGTCCGCTGCTCTTCTCAATCTACATGCTTCCATTAGGTCAGATTATCTCAGGGCACAACGTGAGCTACCACAGCTATGCTGATGACACACAGCTGTATTTATCAATAGCACCTGATGACCCCAAATCTCTTGATTCGCTAACACAATGTCTAACTTGTATCTCAGAATGGATGAATAGTAACTTTCTCAAATTAAATAAAGAAAAAACCGAAATCTTAGTGATTGGCAATAATGGATACAATGAGGCTATTAGAAATAAACTGGATGCATTAGGATTAAAAGTCAAATCGGAGGTAAAAAGCTTAGGGGTAACCGTTGATTGTAATCTGAATTTTAAATCGCATATTAATCAGATCACTAGGACAGCATTTTTTCACCTAAGAAACATAGCAAAAGTTAGACCTCTTATATCATCGAAAGATGCAGAGAAATTAGTTCATGCGTTTGTTTTCAGTCGGCTAGATTACTGTAACGCACTCCTCTTGGGTCTACCCAAAAAAGACATCAATCGTTTGCAACTAGTGCAGAATGCAGCTGCTAGAATCCTTACCAGGAAAAGAAAATCCGAACACATTTCTCCAGTTTTGATGTCACTACACTGGTTACCTGTGTCATTCAGAATTGACTTTAAAATTCTACTTATGGTTTATAAAGCTTTAAATAATCTCGCCCCAGCTTATATATCGGAATGTCTGACACCTTATATTCCAAATCGTAACCTCAGATCCTCAACTGAGTGTCTCCTTAGAATTCCAAGAGCAAAACTTAAAAGAAGTGGTGAGGCGGCCTTCTGCTGTTATGCACCTAAAATCTGGAATAGCCTGCCAGTAGGAATTCGCCAGGCTAATACAGTGGAGCACTTTAAAAAACTACTGAAAACACATTATTTTAACATGGCCTTCTCATAACTTCACTGTAATTTATTCCTGATACTCTGTATATCCAATTCATTATAATAACTATTCATTCAAAATCTGCACTAACCCCTACTCTCTCTTCTGTTTCCTTTTCCGGTGTCCTGTTGGTGGTGGCGTGTGCCACCACCATCTACCCAAAGCACCATGATGTTCCAACAATGATGGATGGATTAAAAGCCAGAAGTCTGTATGACCATCGGCATCAAGTGACTCCGTGAAAAACCCGAACTACAAAGAGGACTATTTCATTTATGTTAGGTAGAATGCCCAGAGGGAACTGGGCGGTCTCGTGGCCTGGAACCCCTACAGATTTTATTTTTTTCTCCAGCCTTCTGGAGTTTTTTTTTGTTTTTTCTGTCCACCCTGGCCATCGGACCTTACTCCTTTCTATGTTAACTAATGTTGTCTTATTTTGATTTCTTATTTTGTCTTTTATTTTTCTTCTCTTCATTATGTAAAGCACTTTGAGCTACTTTTTGTATGAAAATGTGCTATATAAATAAATGTTGTTGTTGTTGTTGTTGTATCTGTAGTTTGAAATTCGGTATAGATACTTAGTATGAGGGAATTCTTGGCCAAAATAGACCCTGACTACACTGTGAAGGCATGAAATATGGACAGTATGTAACAGTTAACTGATCAGCAGAACTGTTTAATGTTTGTTTCTTGTAGTTAGTGACCTATTTAAAGCCTCTCCAGACTGATGCACTGTCATTTGCAGACAATTGTTCCTGCAGATAGGAGCTTCACCAGAGGGATCCTGTCACCCAATTTACAGGAAGAATTCACATCTATTGGAGGGTGTCCTCCACTGCCCTTTAATTCTAAAGGCCTCCTGGCTGAGTAAGGAACCACCATCCCTCTCCTGCCAGGATGCCAGCCTGACCTTAACTTGAAATATCTTTGCATATGCTTTGTAAACCAGGTCTGTTTCTAAACCAGGTCAGAAGCAGGTATAGATGAAGTGTCTAAGCCTTAGGTACAAAGAAGTGCTAAACTTGCCATGCTTTTACCATGCTGCCATTATTAAATGACTTTAGACCTTTAGATCTGCTAATTCATTAATATCTACACTTCTGTGTGTACATGTGTTCCACATGATGTTGTACTTTCTTGTTTCTAATTTACATTTGTAATTCTGTGCATGTACTGAGAGCATGGCTTCTGAGGAGAACACAATATAAAAATTGAATTCAATATTAAATGCAATGCCTGCTTGCCTTTCTTCCTATTTATTATACATCTTTATTTTTCATTTACTTTACCAAGATGATTGACTGATTTTTGATTTTGTTTCTAATTTTATTTTTCAACTATTTGAATTAAGATGTAATTGTACTGAAATTTTAATTTACATTTTAATTGTGTTGTATTGTATGTTATATTTATTCATGATGCATCCTGTATACATCATTCACATATAGAGTATCTATCTACCACTTTTCATTAACTTGCTTATTTCATTACAGGTTCAGTCTGTCTCTACAAAATACTCCAGGCTGTTCCCGTGTATAATCACACTTATAATGAGAGAACACGCTAATACTCTAGATCCGCAAGGCAACAGGACACTCACTATGCTGATCCATTTAGCTATAGACATCAATCTACCCGTTACTGACCCTGGTTAGTTCACTTCAGACCTGCAAGAAGCAGTGCCTCTCTTGGCAGGAACTAAACCTGAAATCAGTCGATCACAGAATACAATCACACACCAACAGTCACTGACATGAGGCCAATTCAGACTCAAAATGTAACCAAACTTTGCACATCCTTGGAATGTGGTTGAAAAAATAAATAAGGAGAAAAACCAATGCAGACAGATGGAGATCATTTAGCCTCCATAAAGGTAATGACCTGGTACTGAATATGATACTAATTGAGGTGTGGAGAAAATTTCTTAAATATTACATTGTAAACATTGTATTTTACATGTGTATATATTGTGGTAACGAGCCCGGACACAGACAGGCAGACACAGATGGTTCAAACCAAAACACACGTTTATTTGACATTTCTTCTATTTACAGTGTTCCACACACAACCCAGTGCTCCTGCACCACACACCCTCAAGTCCAGGCCTCTCACAATGCCTCTCTTGCCTTCCTTCACCACCTCCACTCCTCTCCTCCGAGCTATGCCCACTTTCACCCGACTCCAGCTGATGAATGGAGGGAGGCGACCCCTTTAAAATCCACCCAGACATGCTCCAGGTGCCTCTTGACGAGCTTCCGGCGGCACTTCCTGGTGTGGCGGAAGTGCCGCACGAGCATCCGGAAGCACTTCGGGTGACCCTGGTTGTCCTTCCGCCAGCACTTCCGGGTGTGGCAGAAGTGCTGACGTCCAGGACTTCACAGGCATCTGGGCGCCCCCTGGCGGTGACCACAGGCTCCTATAGGGTTGAGCTTCCATGCTCTCTTCCCGTGGTCCCCATACCAACCAGTACAAATAGACTCTGATTCTTGTTGTAATTGCTCTTAAACCTTGTGGTAATCATGGGGACTTTTATTAGTTTTGTTAGTAATTAAAAGACAATCATAGCTGAGCATAGTCATGAAGTATAAAAGAAAACCACTATTAAATGCAATTAAAAACTTCAAATATACTGTATAAGCGGTTTTTGGAAATGAGTGTTCAGCTAATAATTGCTCTTAGACAATTATGAAACTTGGTGCTGACTTATAAAGTACTATACCCCTAAAAATGGACTAGTCATTCTGGCCTCCTAATCATCCCCTGTCTCATATTGGTTATCTTTCTCTCACTCCTTCACCAACTAATAGCAAATGTGTGTTGAGTGTACTGACACAAGAATGGCTATTGTCACATCATCCAGGTGGATGCTACCCATTGGTGGTTGTTGAAGTGGTCCCCCACTGTCTATGTAAAGCACTTTGAGTAGGTTAGAAAAGCACTATATAAATGTTATAAATGAGTAACCAATCCTGCAGCAGTTTTTCCAGACACTCATAGATATCAAGAACCTGTTAACTTTACTGGCCTGTGATTGCCACCTATAAAGTCTAAACTTATTTAATGTCTCAAAGATATACCTTAATTTGAGATTACCCGGCCACATTGATCACCCACTGACAACCAGCAAAAAGCAGACAGAATAGAAACATGCCCCCATTTCACAGTTAATATGATTTCAATGATTTTAATGGATTAATTATATATTTCTTTTCCTTCCCCAAAGCTCCTAATTTAATTAAATCACTGATTCAATCTTCCATTATGCACATACAATTATTGGATTTTAATTTACACACTTAAAGCTTTTAAATGTAGACAGAGGAAATAGCATTCTTCCTTTATCTCATATCAGTCCAAATATTTACATAAATCCATACTTCTCAAGTAATCAGTATATGAATGATAATGGTAGTTGCACAACTAATTGCCCTATTGTGCTGCAAATCACACAACAACAATCATCTCTAAAGTTCCTCCTGACACAGCTGGCATTACTGCCTAGGAACGAACAAGGCTCACGTTTGCTAACAGAAGCACATCAGAAAACTTTATCTGCTAAAAATGATTTTTTTTTCTGGGTAAATGAAGAGTCTGGAAACAGTTGCTGAGTACTAAAAGACAGCATGAATCAGCATGTTATACTTAAAAGGCATTCTTCTGATCACAAAAGGGTTTCCTGCATGTACATACTGTACATGTGAGAAAAAAACATTATGGACAAAACACTTTAGTTCCAATATTATATGTGGTCAACAAAATAAGACAGTTTAACTTTGAGCCATGTGATATAAGCTGATAAGCAAATCAGATACACAGACAGAATTAAAATCACCATGCATTAATTTAGACTGGTATATAGTATTAAGCTGCGGTGGGTTGGCACCCTGCCCGGGATTGGTTCCTTCCTTGCGCCCTGTGTTGGCTGGGATTGGCTCCAGCAGACCCCCGTGACCCTGTGTTCAGATTCTGCGGGTTGGAAAATGGATGGATATAGTATTAAGAAGAGCGTCTCTTGAAGATTGTTCACATTTAGGATAATCCACAAAGCTTATATTTATTTAAAAGAAACACACACATGGCAGGGACCGTCACAAGGTGAATCCAAATAACTAAATAAACTACATCAAAATCAAAAGGCTGCTGTTCCTGATTACCTGTTTGTCAGGTGGGGCTCGCATATTTTTCCACCTCAGCGGTACCACAAGAGTACTCACTTTTCTCAGCTCCTATCACTTTTGACCTTACATTCTCTCCCTCTCGCTTTAGCCTTTGCTCAAATCTCTCATTCATAGGCTAAGTGTGACCCTGTAAAGAGACAACTTTAAACTCCATCCTGAAATGATTTCCATGATCAGAAATATTAAGAATACTACTAGGCCTCAATGTCTTCTGGCAGACCAGTGCTTGCTGGACCTCTGAAACTTCCAAGGAGCTTAAAGGCAGAGATACCAGTCAGGAACATGTGGTTGATTAATATATTGTGTGTGCTATTGTTTGAAAATTTTATGAAGTTTTATTTTTACCTTTATTATAATTTTTCCCTATATTAAGATGAGGTCACTCATTCATGTTTACTTTTTTCTGTTCTGGATTTGTTCTGATATGTTGTTATTTCTTGTTGTTTTGATTTTTTTTTTTAATGTTCTGTATGTTTTTCAGTAAGCATCAGCAATTTGTTCTGGGTAATGTGACACACAAAACATAAACAAGTTTGGTGGCATGCAAGGGAAACCATCCAAACTTTGATTCAAACAAAGAAAAACAAGAAAACAAAATCAATTATGAAGAATTACTGACTTTGACATGTGCTTGATTTTGTGTAATTATTTCTGGTTTGCTCTTAATAACAATATGAAAGAATAATGATTAAAGCATACAGGTTCTGATAAAACTCCCCAACTATACTCTTGTTGACTCCTAAAAGAAAGCCATAAAATAAGTCTGCTGATCACGCCAATATTTCTTCTCTGGGACCTCTTGCTTGTTCTAGTAAACGTAAGATAAAAGTGCAATATTATTCCACTCTAGAACCATATGATGCCAACTCCAGACAACCATTATTTCTTACAGGACAACATGGTCCAAGGTCTCAGACTTCTTCACAAAGATAACCACAAATGCAAAATATACAGTGTAGTAGATACCTTCAAATCTTGACTAGATAATATTTTACAAGAAAACTGAAGCAAAATGGCTTGTTCTTGTCAAAATTGTCCTGTTGTTTTTAAATGTTACCTTATATCAGTTGCTGACAACCATCAACCTGTGACCTATCTCTCACTTTAAGTGGAATATTGGAACAGTTTCACAGATAGACCTTTGGGCATTCTGGGTCACCTATCCTAAAGGATCCCTGGAAAGCATTACAAGATTTCTCCTAGATGTCACTGCCCCACACCAGTTCTCTTTAACCTCCAAGTAAACCATAACCATGTATTACCATATAGAGGTAGTACTGTATCTCTATATTCAGAATAAAGTCAAAGAAACCAACACAAACAAAAATATATCCATCCATCCATCCATTTTCCAACCCGCTGAATCCGAACACAGGGTCACGGGGGGTCTGCTGGAGCCAATCCCAGCCAACACAGGGCACAAGGCAGGAACCAATCCCGGGCAGGGTGCCAACCCACCGCAGGACACACACACAAACACACCCACACACCAAGCACACACTAGGGCCAATTTAGAATCGCCAATCCACCTAACCTGCATGTCTTTGGACTGTGGGAGGAAACCGGAGCGCCCGGAGGAAACCCACGCAGACACGGGGAGAACATGCAAACTCCACGCAGGGAGGACCCGGGAATCGAACCCAGGTCCCCAGGTGTCCCAACTGCGAGGCAGCAGCGCTACCCACTGCGCCACCGTGCCGCCCACAAAAATATATGATTTATTAAAAAAAAAAAAAGAGCTATACAAAGTAGAAACAAAACAGAACAGCACCTTTGAGACAGTAGCATCTCTGAAGGAGACTATAATTAAATAAACAAAGCTCAGGATATGTAGCCAGAATAATAGTCAAAAACAGAGCAGTAAGTCCTAAGCCAAAAAGAATATATGTAACCAGAGCCAATATATTCAAGATGTACTCGAGGGCAGAAACAAAACAGTCACAACCAGTAAACTTCAAACTGATACTGTGAAATGGTGCAAAAGTTTTATTTACATTTGTGAATCGATCAGAAACATGTGGCACTGGCTTTTAAAACACTGCGCTAGTGATTATCATGACACAAGACCTCTGCAATCCACCTTCCAGCAATGAAGTGTCATATCCTATCAACCAGTTTCCCGCATGGGGTCGTCAATAAAAAAAAAAAAAAAAAAAAGATAGTTTTGAGTGGGCGGCACGGTGGCGCAGTGGGTAGCGCTGCTGCCTCGCAGTTGGGAGATCTGGGGACCTGGGTTCGATTCCCGGGTCCTCCCTGCGTGGAGTTTGCATGTTCTCCCCGTGTCTGCGTGGGTTTCCTCCGGGGGCTCCGGTTTCCTCCCACAGTCCAAAGACATGCAGGTTAGGTGGATTGGCGATTCTAAATTGGCCCTAGTGTTTGTGTGTGCCCTGCGGTGGGTTGGCACCCTTCCCAGGATTGTTTCCTGCCTTGTGCCCTGTGTTGGCTGGGATTGGCTCCAGCAGACCCCCGTGACCCTGTGTTTGGATTCAGCAGGTTGGAAAATGGATGGATGGATGGATAGTTTTGAGTGGTTTTTTGGTCATATTTTACAAAGGTTTGGTACCTATCAAGGGTTTTCAAGTATGAGGAATCCATATTGGAGTCGCTTTTTAAATTTTGTGCTTGATTACACTTATGGACATCATTTTGCACAGTTTCCAACACCATTTTGTGTTGCTATAGGACACAGCCATTTTTTGAGTCCTGTAGTTAGGGTGCTGCTCCCAGTTGCAGGGAATCTGGTCTGTGATGTAGGCAGTGACAACCTTTCTCTATCTAAGATTACTGATAACACGATTCTTTGCTACAAAAGTTTTTCTGAAAGTGTTTATTTTTTTTTTTTGATGGTTTGGCTTTGAACTGTGACCTCAATTTTGTTTACTGTTTTGGCATTGACTAGAATTATTTTGACTACCCGGTTTTTAGTTCTAGCTTTGTTCTCGATCACCTCTTCTCTTGGCCCTTCTTCTTTAGTTTTGCTAGCAACTTTCTCTTGCATAACAGAATCATTTTTAACAATATTAAAAACACAAGTAAAAAACATGAATATCACCATTAGATTCTTTTACCTTCGAAGCCCAGAAAACCATAATCATATAATTTTTATAGGCCAAGTTAATCATATGTCAGATGACAACTCTAGCCTTTAAAGGGCTAACTAAGCAGGCTTTAGTTTCTTTCCTCCTGTTATGGTGGCTTAACTTAATTCCCACCAAAGTACTACAAAAAAGCACTTACAAATCTTGCATTCCTAAACCATCTCTCACTCACTAACATGGTTTCTCTCTCCTTCTGGATAGTCAAGCTCTTGCCCCTGACTCACCTCCCATCTTCAATTTCATTACATGTATGGGCCCAGAGTGGTTCTAAGGAATCACCCCAAGTTCTTTGACCAAAATATCTCCAAACTGATAAAAAAAGGAAAAGGGACTCCCCAATATTTGATATTCACTCTTGGCACACTCATCTACTGTATGTAAATACCATCAAGCAATGCCAATGAGGATCATTTCTGTATGCAAACTCCTGACCAGTTCCACCAGAGTCTAGCATGAATCTGTACTTTGTATAATATATGCATTCCGTTCAGCCTCCAATGTAGTCACATATATCCAGTTAACGCATTTTTGCAATGATTTTCAACTGCTTATAACAGAAAATGGAGAGCAGTAGCCTACTTTCTCAAGTGCCAGCATTAGAACATTAGAACACTCTAGACGAGAACAGGCCATTCGGCCCAACAAAGCCTGCCAGTCCTATCCACTTATTTCTTCCAAAAAAAACATCAAGTCAAGTTTTGAAAGTCCCTAAAGTCTTACTGTCTACCACACTACTTGCTAGCTTATTCCATGTGTCTATCGTTCTTTATGTAAAGTAAAACTTTCTAATGTTTGTGCAAAATTTACCCTTAACAAGTTTCCAACTGTGTCCCCGTGTTCTTGATGAACTCATTTTAAAATAACACTCTCGATCCACTGGACTAATTCCCTTCATAATTTTAAACACTTCAGTCATGTCACCTCTTAATTTTCTTTTGCTTAAACTGAAAAGGCTCAGCTCTTTTAATCTTTCCTCATTATTCAACCCCTGTAGCCCTGGTATCAGCGTAGTCGCTCTTCTCTGGACCTTTTCTAGTGCTGCTATGTCCTTTTTGTAGCCTGGAGACCAAAACTGCACACAGTACTCCAGATGAGGCCTCACCAGTGCATTATAACAGCTACAATGACTTTGGTGTGGTTTTCTTGTTACAGAATCCTAAATTACTCTTTCCACCATTTGGTAAGTCATCCTGTGATACTGCTGCTGTGGTGTACTAATTAATTGGCTGTATCATATCCAAGGGTCAAAAGTAAAATGGACCTGTAGATGGAGCAGCACTTAATCCCAGCTATATGGCTATGTACCAGTTGCTGTGGTTTCACTCTTTTTTATATATACAGTTGGCACTGCAGCATAGATACCAAAGTGCTGCAACATAAATCACACAGAAGGTGGTTTCATTTCTTCAGTTCAAACACAATGAGACCCTGAGAGAGTTATTTAATCTGCCTATGCTCCAGTTATGGGAATACAAAAACAAATTATTATAAACTAAAAAAAGCCAGTTAAACAAGCAAATATCTTATTTCGTTCACAGCTTATATTCTGAACATTAACAGATCTTAAATGTAAGTAAGAAGTGGGCCTAATTCTGTGACAAAATTTGCTTTTCATATTCTTTTTATTGTTATACAGTAAACCTACTGTGTTTACATACTGTACCTATTAATGGTAGCTAATGAAAATGATCTGTTTTTTCAACATCATAGCCCTATAACCTGAATGGTTAGAAATAAGAATGAACATAGTACCATGACAAGACCGGTACTTACTATAGTTCTATCCATCAGCACACCTTCACAGAGGAACAATTAAAGAGGACACTGGAAGAGGTGGAGTCAAAGAAGAGAAGGTATGTGAAAGGTTCAAAAACAGAACAAAAGATATCAAAGCCTAATGCTTTTCTGGGCCTATACATAAAGAAAACCCAGTCTACTGTGTGGAGTGACTGGTCCACTTACCAATGTATGTAGCACACTTCCCACTTACATTCTGCCTAACATTTAAACTTTCACAATACACTGGCCACTATTTCTTTCACCACTTCACATGCTTCTATCTTCACTATTACAACAAGTCCATGTCATTGGTGGAAATTGGGCAGCTTATAATACCTACTCTGAGGCCACTTTAAGGGCTCCTCCAATAACCACTCAGGTCAGGTCAGATCAGGTCAGGTTGGGGAGCATACACTGGTACAGTGCATTGCCACACCCACCACATGATGAAAAAGCTCGGTATCCTGGTTGGTAACTCTCTAAAGCAGACACACGGTCCAGTCCAACCCTCCGAAAATGACCAACTATTTGCTGCAGCCAGGTGTTATATGGGTGTCCCCTTGGCCTGGCCCAGCTACTCAGGTCCTCAATCCTGCAAGCTGGATCACACTAGGGGAATAGCGCCACTTGGCCGTAGTGCAGTAACTGAAAGTTCCTCACAATGCAGATAGTGTGCCTCATTCGGGATTCCATGAGCAACCACTCATTCGACACAAAGTCAAACCAGCAATACCCAAGGATTCTCCGAAGAGACACAGTTCTGAAGGAATCCAGTCTTCGTCTGAAGTCACTGGATAGTGTCCATGTCTCACAACCATATAGCAAGACAGGAAGCACTAGGACTCTAAAGACTTGGATCTTCGTCCTTTGGCATAGATATTGGGAGCGCCATACACCCCTTTCCAGCGATCTCATGACCCCCATGCTCTTCCAATCCATCTGCTGACTTCATACGAAGAGTCACCAGAAATATGAATGTCACTGTCGACGTACTGTAAGTAAACCAAACAAGGTCAACACTCTCTCCACAGACAGACACACTGCTGATGGCTGTGTCTAAGAGATCACTCACACTTGCTATATACCTACTGATCATCATGGCAGCTCCAGTTATCCAGGAACTTCTGCGCCCCACAGAAAATAGGCAAGGGACAGACAAAGACTTATCTCGAAAAACAGCCAGTATCCATAAATGAAATATTGGACCCACAGGCTATCCATTAGTAAACTGAAAAATGAATTTACTGATGGATGTCACCCCTCTTTGTCCTTCATCAAATTGCTCCTGCTGCATGGAGTATCTACCTTGGGGGTCTTAAAACATTCAGTTCAATTTATTTTTGTATAGTGCTCTTCATTGAGTGCAGACACAGAGCACTGTTAAAAGTTTGCAAGTAGATACAAATACAAACTCTACAAATTACAAACAACATGAGTATGCATAAAACACAGATCTGTTTAGAAATACAGGAATCAGGCAAGTGTTTCCCCTCTTTCAAGCTGAACATGGTAAAGTTTTTTTGTTGCCTGACCCTGCTGTTTCAGGACCTTCTAAAATCATAGTCACTACATGTCAAGCTCTAACAGTGCATTAGTTTAACGGATCTGAAAATATAACCTTATATTTACAAACCTGCTTTATCCAATTCTGATTACTTGCATGGGCATGAGCAAACACTGGACAGAATATCAACTTATCGCAGGCTCCATTTATGCATACCAACAAATTCATGCAAACCAAAACATTTTTGAATTACCAATTAACCAAACACATACATCTTTACGGTTTAGAAGAAAGAGTGGAGCACCCTGGGAAAAACCTACACCAGCACTGACAGAATGTGAAAACTACTGTATATACAGACAGCAATTAGGCATGAAACTCAAACCCCGCATGATGGACCCACAAGTCTGTAGCACAAACCACAGCGTCATTGTGACACTAAATGGATGCATATTTAAATCCTGCACAATACCTACTATCTGATGAAGAAAGGCAGGAAACATTCTGGGGAAAGAGAACACTGCGAGGGGTGCCACCTTGGACTACTATCCAGACGGGACGCCCACAGTTTGAAAGGACCAAGGGAGATAGCCTGCGCAGGGTATTGTCTGCCCCAGATAACTAGATTGTAACTCCCCTGGGTTGTGGCAGAGCCCCTGATTCTCACAGGGCATCATAGGAACTGGAGCTCTTTGGCTCAGCCCTGTTGGGTTCCGTGGGTGCTGCTAGGGAGTGCTGTGGAAACTAGCAAGCCCTAATTTGTTGAGCTCCCACCTTACCCAGAAGTGCTTCTTAAACTCAGCTTTGGGACACCAGAACTGCTTCCAGGTGTCATATAAAAGGAGCTGCCTGCCACAATTCCAGGAGCCGGAGATAGGAGGAGGAGGACAAAGCTTACAGGAGGAGCAGAGAAGGCAGAGAGAGGAAAAGAGAAGAAAAGGCAAAGAGTTGTTGTATGCTTTAATTGTACTTGTATTTGTGGTGTGGGAAACTGTTACTGGAAGAGTTTCACATTGAATAAAAGCACTTTGTGCTTAGTACTTGTGTCCAAGCCTGTGTGTGTTGGGTGTTTGGGGAGCTGCAGCACCCCCTGGTGGCCACAAGACATACTTGTTATTTAGGATCTCAAGGCGAAAAACTAATAATTAAAATTAATTATTACATTCTCGGCATTCTCCCTTTTTCAACTTTACTTCTTCAATTCCATCTCCTCAAAAACCACTGCCCTTATTTCATGTACTTATTCTTCATTAGCTGCGGTGGGTTGGCACCCTGCCCAGGATTGGTTTCTGCCTTGTGCCCTGTGTTGGCTGGGATTGGCTCCAGCAGACCCCCGTGACCCTGTGTTCGGATTCAGCGGGTTGGAAAATGGATGGATGGATGGATTCTTCATTAGTAGACCCCATTTCTTTGCTTTCCACTTACCTGCATTAACAATACTACAGCTTTTAACCTCCATGTTAGGTTGACTTTACTGTTCTCAATTAAACCTGGACAATAAAATGAAAAAAAATGTCACTATCTATGTGGAAGCTCCTAATTCTTATCCTACATACCTTAAGTTTCTCCAAGTACAGAAGCTATGTCCCTTTTTCTCAAAAATGTGGACAATAAGAAAAGGCCAGGTTGGGGCAGATTGTGCTTGCATATGAGAATATATTACTAAACACAGAGCGAAGACTTTACCTCTCACAGAATACAGAAAACTCACACTATCCATCTTCATATCAACAGTACAAGTCATAATGTCAAAAAATGAGAATATTCAGAAGTGTCACTTACTTTGAAAATACTATACAAATAAATCAAGCCATTTGTTTGACAGTGCTACATCCTTACAATGCACAGAACCACACACAAGATAAAAAAGGTTTAAGAATCAGTGTTTTTAATCTGTCATATGAACAGGACTGTTGCCACTTTGCCTCCAGTTTCTACTACACAAGAAGAAACACTAGCAGCAGTAAGTGTGATATGATTGTCAGATCTTTCAAGCAGCTCTAGCAAATCAGGCAGAGGAATGTGTATGTTGTGAAGAGGCTTGAGGGCCTCACAATTAGAAATTCTGCTTTTCCGCCTCTAATTAAGAAGGTGCTATTATGAGCATGAGAAATTTTTTGAGGTCTCCTCATTCACTATCAGATGTATATTAATTGTATAGTATAGCAGCATATCACAATTTGAACACTATATTTGACAATTATAAAATTAATGTGCAGACATAACAGTAATGTATAGTTGTATGACAACTTGATGTGGCACAGTCAATATCCAATCTGAGTGACAGATTTAATAGCTGATATGCAGAGAGAACATGAATCCTGGTAATACTTAATTACAGAAGATGTAATGTAAGTCAAGCTACCTATATCAGACTATGTGATATGTAAAAAGCCAGAATCCAATGTTGGAATAAGTACATTATACATTATAGTATTTCACCTCAAACTGGATTCCTAAAATGTAACTGTACTCACCATTTGTCCAAGTAAATCAATCCACTGAATCTTAAAGTAACAGGTATCTTTAGTAGCTCTGCAATGCCATATTCTCTTAAGAAAATCTGCTATTTGATCCCATTCTCTTCTGTCCCCTAACACTTCTAAATACCCATCTTCAAATTCTGTTCTCTCCTGATCTCTCCAATTGTTTTTCTTCTTCTTCTTCTTAAACCCTTTTTGGAATGCTGAGCATGAACGTTTCAATCATGAAATTTGATTTACTCTTTATAAACTATTGAAAATGCATCATTTCATTTTGCAAACACACTATTTCCATTGTAATGTTCTAGGGAGTTGTGGCAGAATCGCGAGTTATACTTCATTTTCTTCATCTTTCGGCTGATTCCATTAGGGGTCACCACAGCGGATCACTTGTTTCCATATTTTCCTGTCTTTAACATCTTGCTCTGTCAAACCCAACACCTGCATGTCCTCTCTTATCACATCAATAAACCTTAGGCCTTCCTCTTTCCCTCCTGCCTGGCAGCTCTATCCTTAGCATCCTTCTCTCAATATACCCTACATCTCTCTTTTGCACATGTCCAAACCAACACAATCTCGCCTCTCTGGCTTTGTCTCCAAACCGTTCAACTTAAGCTGACCCTCTAATATATTCATTTCTAATCCTGTCCATCTTCGTCACACCCAATGCAAGTCTTTAACTTTGCCACCTCCAGCTCTGTCTCCTGTTTTTTAGTCAGTGCTACTGTCTTCAACCCATATAACATAGCTGGTCTCATTATCATCTTGTAGACCTTCCCTTTCACTCTTGCTGGTACATGTCTACCCCAAATCACTCCTGACAATCTTCTCCACTCACTCCACCCTGCCTGTACTCTCTTCTTCAACTCTATTCCAAACTCCCCGTTATTCTGTACTGTTGATCCCAAGTATTTAAACTCATGCACCTTCACCAACTGTATTTATTGGATCATCACCATTCCTCTGACCACCCACTCATTTACTCACATGTATTCTTGGTCCTACTGCCCTTCATTCCATGCCTCTCTAGGGCATATCTCCACCTGTCTGGGGTCTCCTCAACCTGCTCCCAACTCTAGTTACAGATCACAATGTCATCCACAAACATCACAGTCCACGGGGACTCCTGTCTAATCTTCTCGGTCAACCTGTCCTTCACAACATTGCAAATAAGAAAGCATGATGGTGCAGGTCAGTTCTTTGCTCCCTCTTTGCTTTTGCTTTTGGAACCCTCTCGAACCCAATACTGTCAATAATGCAACCGGATGAACTGAGCTGATGAGGACAAAATACACCCAGCAAGAGGAAGGTGAAAAGTGCAAGTGCTTTTATTAAAACAATCCACAAGACAAGTTTTCCAAAATGTGCAGTGCTCAAAACTAAATTAAATCTATACATATTAATAAAAGGCAAAGCCCTCACTGACTCACTGACTGACTGACTCACTCATCACTAATTCTCGAACTTCCCGTGTAGGTGGAATGCTGAAATTTGGCAGGCTCATTCCTTACAGCTTACTTACAAAAGTTAGGCAGGTTTCATTTCGAAATTCTACGCGTAATGGTCATAACTGGAACATATTTTTTGTCCATATACTCTAATGGAGGAGGCGGAGTCACGTATCGCGTCATCACGCCTCCTACGTAATCACGTGAACTAAAAACAAGGAAGAGATTTACAGCACGAGTCAAACGCGGGAACGAAGGTAAATGACGTTAATTTTTGACTGTCTTTTAATACTGTGTAAGCATACATATTAACACATGTGCAATTAAACATGTGCATTTACGGGGTGATTTCTCAGGCTTAAAAGCTCGCCTTTTACTAAAAACGTAAATGCAAAACTATTTTCAATCATTCTATGATCTGCTTCTCACAACTGAAGGCACCGTGGCTGATGGTAAATGACGTTAATTTTTGAGTGTCTTTTAATACTGTGTAAGCATACATATTAACACATGTGCAATTAAACGTGTGCATTTACGGGGTGATTTCTCAGGCTTAAAAGCTCGCCTTTTACTAAAAACGTAAATGCAAAACTATTTTCAATCATTCTATGATCTGCTTCTCACAACTGAAGGCACCGTGGCTGATGGTAAATGACGTTAATTTTTGAGTGTCTTTTAATACTGTGTAAGCATACATATTAACACGTGCAATTAAACGTGTGCATTTACGGGGTGATTTCTCAGGCTTAAAAGCTCGCCTTTTATCAAACACGGGAACAAAGGTAAATCACGTTCTTCACTGTCTTTTAATACTGTGTAAGCATACATATTAACACATGTGCAATTAAACGTGTGCATTTACGGGGTGATTTCTCAGGCTTAAAAGCTCGCCTTTTACTAAAAAGGTAAATGCAAAACTATTTTCAATCATTCTATGATCTGCTTCTCACAGCTGAAGGCACCGTGGCTGATGTTACGTCACTTGCTGTCCAACCATAAGCGTTACCTGGTAGGTAACCGGACACTCTCTTCACTCCCTTTCGGGAATCGAACCTCTGAGGTTTTCTTTTGTTCTTAATTAAAATTTAAAAGCAATACTTCACCGCTGCTAAGCCCCTCTAGCGCTGACGTCCCAGGTTCGATTACCGTAAGCAAGTGCAGTGAGTGTGTAATTACATTCACAGCATTCGTAGTCTGATTCACAATCTGATTGTATGGGTGGTTACCTACTAGGTAACGCTTATACTTGGCCACCAAGTCAGGTCGAAGTGATCACTCGAGTAAAGGCAGCTTCACAAAAAAACAGATCCTTAACAAACTGTTCTTAGTATATTTTCCCTCAATTTAAAAACGTTTTATTTTCTTCTTAATAAAAATTTAAAAGCGGTACTTCGCCGGTGCGAAGTGCGTGGATTTGACCGACTGACACATACAGACATATTCATGAGTGCAGGTACTTCGGAAAGAAAGCACCGTGTAAACCTAAAGTTTAAATTAAGTTCATAGACCTACAAAAGGTTGCCATTCATTTCAGGCAAGATTGCTTTTCTTCTGTACAACTATATGTTGCATTCTCAAGAGTGTGCTTGCCCGGCTTCGGATATAGATATATATATATGTATGTATGTCTATATATAAATATGTAAGCTTATAAGTACTGCCTTACTTCTCTTTAAGAAAGGAAGATGTAATGATACTTGATTTAAACGATTCCATGTCTTCCTGGGTTTGCGTAGCTTATTGTCAATATCTTTACACCTGTTTTTAAGACTTATTGACTGAAACGGGCTTTCACGAAAAAAGTTAGGGCTTTGCTACAGGATACACCCTCCACAAGTTAAACAAGTAAAAATAAAATATATATTTCTGTTTTATTTAAATCTTTTAAGTTCGTATGCATAGCCCCATTTGGCTGTTTAATTTTTTTTTTACTTTCTTCAGTGATATTTAATCTCCTTAAAGAAAAAGAACATATCCATTTTACTTTTTTTGTATCTCTTTAGTAATATTTTAGTGTAAAAGGATAACCAGTATTTAAACCTTTTATGTTTCTTTATACATTTATTTTACACAATGTTGAAAAATTAATAAGAAAGCTACATATTTTGGCAGCTGCTGCTTTCATTTTCAATGAAATGAAAAAAGCTGTCCAAGAGAAAACGTCAATGAAGAAGAAACAGTTTGCAAATATATATATATATATATGTGTATATATATATCTAAAAATCAGAAACCCTCATTTATAAAAGTTTGCTGCAGATGACTTAACTGAAAATAAATGAATAGTTCCTATGTGTATAATACATATTTATCTATTTTACTTATGCCTTTATTCCACCAACTTACAACATCTGAGGTACAATTTGTTACATTACTTTTGTTTTTTGCAGCACAGGCAGGTGAAGTGACTTCCTCAGGGTCACACAGTGGTGTCAGTACCAGGATTTGAACTGACAAGCTCCGGGTTTGCTGAAATATTACTGAAGAAAGAAAAAAAACGAAAACGGGCAAATGGGGCTATGCATACAAATGTCCATCCGTCCATTATCCAACCTGCCATATCCTAAATACAGGAGCCAATAAGTACATATGTATATATACAGTATATATATATATATATATATATGTGAATGTATGTATGTATATATGTATGTCTATATATATATATATGTAGATATGTAAATTTGTATATGTATATATATGTTTATGTGGATGTGTATATGTGTATATACGTATGTATATGTAGATATGTGTATATGTAGATATGTATATATATATGTATATGTATATATATGTTTATGTGTGTGTGTGTGTGTATATTATATATATATAAAAGACAGCAACACTCATAACAATGACAACACAATTACATTGACAATCATGTTACGTTATTTTTAAAATGTTTCCTTTTTTTTTTCATAACCTCTTTAACACACTACTTCTCAGCTGCGAAGCGCGGGTATTTTGCTAGTAAATAAATAATCCATAAAATCAAAGTGCTGGTGGAGGTTAAATTCAACAAATAAATAATCCATTAAAATGAGGTTAAAACTCAGACAGAAGTCTTCTTAAAAATGCTCAGTCTCCGGTGCTTCCCTTTTAAAACCGACACCTCTCTGGCTTATCGTACTCGGACCTTGCAGCATGGAGAGTTGTCCACCAACAGGCGCAGAGACCCATTAATCTCAGCCCGTGTCCCCACTGCCCTATCCATGGTGTTCTATGGGGACCCTGTTCCCACGCCCACCACTGCCAATCCAGACTCCACCCAGCAAAAGTGTGCCATCCTCCCACTGCTGCAAGTCAGCAGTTCCACCTGGCGAGAGGATCTTCCTGAGTGCAGCGATCACTCCTGCTCCTGGCTGCTCAGCAGGAGTAATTCTTGTGACCCCTCCTGAGCATTGGCCATACGCTACCTTCTGGGGCTCCATTCCCATCTGCCTGCTTCTCTCATAAGATCACCAGTGATCCTGCCTATCTCTCTGTCCTTTAACCTCTGCTCTTCTTTTGTTCCGTTTCTCCTTTTTTACACTCCCCTTTATAGGCTGGGGGAGCAGATGCAGGTGTGATTGCCTGAATATCACCCAAGGCTGATAACAAGACAATCAGACTGCCTGCACGTGCCGGTAAGGCAACGCAAGGACAGCTGACCACCTCGCACCAACTCGGAGATGGGGTGTCTTCCCAGCAGATCACTTGCCCCTGCTCCCACTCCCCAGCGTGTTCGTTATTTATTTATTGAAATGGCCACTCTTTTTGAGCCATGGACCTGCTACACCACAGAAGGACTTACAGCCAATCCCTCAGTTAATCCCACATCCACAATTGAATGCATATGTCACTCCTACTGCAGACCTCACCACTGTCACACTTCCCTCATACATATCCTGTACCACTCTTACATACTTCTCTGCCACTCCTGACTTCCTCATACAATACCACAACTTCTCTCTAGACACCCTGTAATATGCTTTCTCCATGTCCACAAAGACACAAACTCCTTCTGGTCTTCTCTATACTTCTCCATCAACACCCTCAGAGCAAACATCGCATCTGTACTGCTCTTTCTTGGAATTAAACCATGCTGCTGTTCACTAATCATCACCTCCCTTCTTAACTTAGCTTCCACTACTCTTTCCCATAACTTCATGCTGTGGCTCACCAGTTTTATCCCTCTGCAGTTACTATAGCTCTGCACATCATTATTCTTAAAATAGGTACCAGTACACTTCTTTTCCAATCTCCAAGTATCCTCTCATTTTCCAAGATGGCATTAAACAATCTGGTTAAAAACTCCACTTCCATCTCTCCTTAACATCCCCATGCTTCTACAGGTGTTTCGTCTGGACCAAAAGCCTTCCCATTCTTCATCCTCTTCATAGCTGTCCTTACTTCCTCTGTTCTAATCCGTTGCACTTCCAGGTTCACTATCTCCACATCATCCATCCTTCTCTCTCTCTCTCATTCTCTTTAGTCTTCAACTTCTCAAAGTACTCTTTCCACATATTCAACACATTCTGATTGCTTGTGAGTACGTTTCCATCTTTATCCTTTATCACCCTAACCTGTTGCTCATTTTTCCCAGCTCAGTCAATCTGCCTTGGCAATCGGTACAGGTCCTTTACTTCCTCCTTAGTATCCAACCTCTCAAGCATCTCATCATATGCCTTATCTTTAGTTTTTGCTTCCGCTCTCTTCACCTTATGCCTTATCTCCTTTTACTCCTGTCGACTTTCTTCATCTCTCTGATTATCCCACTTCTTTTTTGCCAAACTCTTCCTCTGCGTACTCTACTGTATTTCTCTAGTCCACCATCAGGTTTCCTTGTCCTCCTTCCTCTCTCCAGATCTCACACCAAGCACCCTTCTAGCTGTCTCCCTTACCACTTCTTCTGTAGTTGCCCATCTGTCTGGTAACTTTTCACTGCTACCCAGTACCTGTCTTACCTCCTCCCTGAACTCCACCTTACAGTCTTCCATTTTTCAACTTTCATCATTTGATCCTTGGCTCTGCCGTCACTCTCCTCCTCTTCCTGATCTCCAACGTCAACCTACAGACCACCATCCTATGCTGCTTAACTATTCTTTCCCCTGCCACCACTTTGCAGTCTCTAATCTCCTTTAGACTGAGTCTCCTGCATAGGATACAATCCAACTGTGTGCATCTTCCTCCACTCTTGTACATCACCCTGTGTTCCTCCCTCTACTTAAAATATGTATTTACCACAACCATGTCCATCCTTTTAGCAAAATGCAGTATCATCTGACCTTCTGCATTTCTCTCCTTGACACAATATCTACCCATCACCTCCTTATTCCCCCTGTTCCCTTCACCAACATGTCAATTGAAATCAAGTCCAATCACCACTCTTTCTCCCTTGGGTAGACTCTCCACCACTTCACTCAACTCACTCCAGAAATCTTCCTTCTCATCCATTGCACACCCAACTTGCAGGGCGTATGCACGAACAACATTCATCATCACACCTTCAATTTCCAGCTTCATAATCATCACTCTGTCTGTCACTGTTTTCACCTCCAAAACACTCTTGAAATGCTGTTCCTTCAGGATAACCCCTACCCCATTTCTACTCCCATCAACACCATGGTAGAATAATTTGAACCTGCCTCCGATACACCTGGCCTTACTCCCCTTCCATCTAGTGTTTTGCATGCACAATATATCGGCTAACTCTCTCCCTTTACCAGTCATACTGCCAACATTCAAAGTTCCTACCCTCACTTCCACTTTCCTACGGCACTTTCCTACCGTTCCTCCTCTCCTCATGCATCCGGACACACCTTCCCCGTCTTCTTCTCCATCAGCCAACAGTAACCCAATTTCCCCCAGAACCCAGATGGCTAAAAGTTCTGGTGGTGGCCGTTGTTGACCTGGGTCTCAACTGATCTGGTATGGAAATCTGTGTTTTTGCCCGCATATTGATCTGGCAAAATTTTACACCGGCAGTGGCGTAGCTAGGGGCGGGCGGAGGGGGCAGTCCGCCCCGGGCGGCACATTTTTGGGGTGGCATTATTGGCCAAAAGGCTCAGAACACTTCATGTGTAAGCAGCAGGGTTTGGAAAAATATCACTCATGAATGAAAAAAGTCAAATTCTCTGATTTTCATCCACAAATGCTTCAAAAATCATTTTCAGATGGTCCTTCTGTAATGGCATCAGACATGGCAGTTGATATTTATGAGGCAATAACAAAAATAAACAGAAACATTACACCGATAATAATTTCTAGGAAGACAAACAACTCATTCACAATGTATAATTTCGTTTTATTAACAATCCGAATGCGTTCTTGCTCATCCCCACCTATCGCTTGTACACTACACCGGTTCTGGTTTTCGCAGTGTAATTATATTAAACTAATAATCAGAACACGGCTTATCCGTGTGTCTGTACTATATTCTTGTCTAGTTGATGCTTATAAATAATTATATGTGAAAAAATATTGCTGTTTCACTATATATAAATAAATATATGCAAAATGTATCTTAATTTTTCTCCATACATAATTTTAATTTTCTATTTAAATAGGTTAACATATCCAGATATGTTGGAGGACGGTAAATTGAAGATCTGTCACGCCCTGAGTGGCGCGAACTCCAGCTACGCCACTGTACACCGGACACCCTTCCTTCCATCACCATCAGTTTATAATGGTGGAACTTTACCTGTGTTTTAATACAGCAGCTTTATAGTTCCTCAAGCGTACAGCTTTACCTACCCATGGACATTTGCTTCAAGGAAACAGACTTACTAGCTCAGCATACACAGACCAAATGGCTGTCTTCAGATCTAAGCTACACCAGTGCCAGTCACCAAAGCAAATACTTGCTCATCGTGCTGCTACCTTTTGAAGAGATCTCTTCTTAGCTGTTAACCCCTTTGAGAACATGGCAATTGCCCACACTAGGTGGTCTTTACACTATACCTTGTGTATATTATCATGAAAGTTCCTCTGTTCATAATTTGGTTCATTGGCACTATAGTCACTGTTAACTATGTTGTTTGCATGACTTTAGGTATATCTTCTATATAGCGACCCATGTTGTACAGCTACTTCAAGCAAAGAGATTTACTAGCTTAGCATAAGCAAACCAAGCGGCTGTCTTCAGATCTAAGCTACACTTGTGTCAATCACCAAAGCAGATGCCAGCTCATTGTGCTGCTACTTTTTGAAGACATCTCTTCTTAGCCAGTAATATATGTGGGAATATGGCAAGTGCCCACACTAGGTGCTCATCATAGTATATCTTTTCCCAACCAAGCAATATAAACATGCTATTACAATTAAGCAAAATTAATAAAACACAAAATTTTCCAATAGTAGCAAAAGTAGGAAATGTATTTGAATAATCTTAAATCACGATGTCATGTTTGCATTACATCTCTGTTTCCCTTCCTAATCTGAAGGCTCTTCTGATCCTCTTTACCCCAGACTAATAAATTCCAAAAATATGCCTAGCAATCTGTTTTTTAGGATTCTAAAAGTATAATCTAAAAAATATAAGGTTCAAATCAATACAGATTCTGATTTTAAGTCCATACACATCAATCATTTAAAAGATATTTCAACAGAAGAGTTTGTCTGAGATGAGATTTAGAGTCCAGCAGTCTGTACGGCAATATGGCATTCATAGATTTTATTTATATAATACACTAAAATAACATAGGCATCCCTAGGTACTTTGTAAATCAAGATAAATAAAACAATATAAAAAACAAATCTTACAATTTTAACAGAATAAAAGTGAATAGTGCTTATTATAGAGTATTAAAAGCACAATGAAACAAATAAGTCTTTAAATTCTTCCTAGAAATAGTCACTGTTGCAGTGCTTTGGTCAGACTGCAGGAGCTTGTTCCATAGGCGAGACCCAACAGAACAAAAGGATTACTTGCCCATTGTGCTCAGTCTCATCCATGGAATAGCCAGGAGATTAGAAGACACAGAGCACAAAGAACTAAGAGTTACATAAGTAATAAGTAAGTCTTGAAGACAGACAGGGGTAATACCAGAAATATATTTGTAAAGTAAGGGATGGATCTTAAAATGGATCCTCTTTTTAACCAGTGCAAGAATGACAACACTGGGGTTATATGAATGAATTAAAAAAAAATTGTTAAAACATTTATAACACTGTTTTCAACATACTGTAACCTCTTAATGGTCTTTCCAGTTAGACCAACAAAGAGGGAATTATAGTATTCAAGACGAGATGTGATGAAAGCACAAACTAACTTGTCGGGTCTAATTCTAACTATATTCTGTAAAAAAATAGGACAAAATTCTGGACAAGGATGCAATGTGACTTTGAAATGAAAGTGTAGAATCAAATTTAACCCCAAGATTTGTAACCAATGAAGAAAGAGGAATTAAATGACCATCAACTCTTACATGTTTAATGCTGGACATTTTTATCTGATAAGGAGTGCCCACAAGTAACTCCCGACTTACTTCCATTTAACTGCAGGTAACTATTCTCTCAAGTATATTCTTCCAAGTTTTGAATATCTTTAAGACGAGTGACTTGATGTTTTGTCTTGGTAGAGTAATATATTACTCTAATTTCCCCTTTTGTATTTTTTTTGTTTTGTTAGTTACTTAAAATGTCCCTACTTCAGTCCTCATTTTAGATCAGCTTTCTTCAGAACAGGCCGCACGCCTGCCTCAATATGGCTGCTGAGCTGTGCTCTTCATTGTGCTGTCCATGTTCATGTTGTGTGAGATGGTCTTTCATCAGTTGGTCAGAGAGAGAATGGGGTAAAGCAAGCAGAATTATAGATTCTCTGTCCACACCCTACAGCCAATAGGGCATCATAGTACTTAAAGGCTTCTGATACAAGCCAATTCCAAACAGACATACTTCAGATCAATGGGGGGAAAGAATACCTTCACACAACCTCCAAAACCATTTCTTAAGGTGAAGATTGCAAGCTAGGTAGTTGGCCTCCACACAGGGGTTGACTAAGAGGGTCCTGCAGAGAATTACCAAACTGGTTTGAGTCACTTTCCCCAACCCTGTTGCAAAATTACAAAGACTCATTCCTAAAAGGGTAAGGGGTTCTTAACCATCTAACCATTGCTGTTCTTATCAATGATAGACATTAGTGTTATAAGTTACAAATAAAAACATATAAAATATTTATCAACTTATATGCAAAATTTCACACCACAACACTTGAGTTTGTACAACATGGGAATCAGGAACGTTCTGCAGAAAAATTTGGGGAACATCAGCATAAGAGGGGAAAGACGTGTTATGCTGCTGTTAGATTTGTGTTGTGAAAAGCTCAGAAACCAGACTTATATGTCTTATGAAGCTCGTTCAAATCTAAATGGGACTGCAGCTGCAAAGAAACAGTCTTCTCCACCACTTTAGATAAAAAAATAGATGTGAGAAATAAGACAGTAATTAGAAAAACACTTCAGGAACTAAATTAAGCCTTTTAAAGTTGGCTTTATCACAGCAAACTTAAAAGAAGTAGAAATTTTGCCAGAACTCAAAGTCTTATTGATGATGATGGTAAGAAGTGGAGAGAAGATAGATAGATAGATAGATAGATAGATAGATAGATAGATAGATAGATAGATAGATAGATAGATAGATAGATAGATAGATAGATAGATAGATAGATAGATAGATAGATAGATAGATAGATAGATAGATAGATAGATAGATAGATAGATAGATAGATAGATAGATAGATAGATAGATAGATAGATAGATACTTTATTAATCCCAATGGGAAATTCACATTCTTCAGCAGCAGCATACTGATACAATAAATAATATTAAATTAAAGAATGATAATAATACAGGTGAAAAAAACAGACAATAACTATGTATAATGTTAAATATTAACGTTTACCCCCCCTGGTGGAATTAAAGAGTCGCATAGTTTGGGGGAGGAACGATCTCCTCAATCTGTCTGTGGAGCAGGACAGTGACAGCAGTCTGTCGCTGAAGCTGCTCTTCTGTCTGGAGATGACATTATTTAGTGGATGCAGTGGATTCTCCATAATTGATAGGAGCCTGCTGAGCGCCCTTCGCTCTGCCACAGATGTTAAACTGTCCAGCTCCATGCCAACAATAGAGCCTGCCTTCCTCACCAGTTTGTCCAGGCGTGAGGCGTCTTTCCTCTTAATGCTGCCTCCCCAGCACACCACTGCGTAGAAGAGGGCGCTCGCCACAACTGTTTGATAGAACATCTGCAGCATCTTATTGCAGATGTTGAAGGAAGCCAGCCTTCTAAGGAAGTATAACCGGCTTTGTCCTTTCTTGCACAGCGCATCAGTATTGGCAGTCCAGTCTAATTTATCATCCAGCTGCACTCCCAGATATTTATAGGTCTGCACCATCTGCACACAGTCACCTTTGATGATCACGGGGTCTATGAGGGGTCTGGGCCTCCTAAAATCCACCACCAGCTCCTTGGTTTTGCTGGTGTTCAGGTGTAGGTGGTTTGAGTCGGACCATTTAACAAAGTCATTGATTAGGTCCCTATACTCCTCCTCCAGCCCATTCCTGATACAGCCCACGATAGCAGTGTCATCAGCGAACTTTTGCACATGGCAGGACTCCGAGTTGTATTGGAAGTCCGATGTATATAGGCTGAACAGGACCGGAGAAAGTACAGTCCCTTGTGGCGCTCCTGTGTTGCTGACCACAATGTCAGACGTGCAGTTCCCAAGACGCACATACTGAGGTCTGTCTTTAAGATAGTCCACGATCCATGCCACTAGGTATGAATCTAATCCCATCTCTGTCAGCTTGTCCCTAAGGAGCAGAGGTTGGATTGTGTTGAAGGCGCTAGAGAAGTCTAGAAACATAATTCTTACAGCACCACTGCCTCTGTCCAAGTGAGAGAGGGATCGGTGTAGCATATAGATGATGGCATCTTCCGCTCCCACCTTCTCCTGATATGCAAACTGCAGAGGGTCAAGGGCGTGTTGAACCTGTGGCCTAAGGTGGTGAAGCAGCAGCCTCTCCATGGTCTTCATCACATGTGATGTCAGAGCAACAGGCCGAAAGTCATTCAGCTCACTAGGACGTGATACCTTTGGGACTGGGGTGATACAAGATGTTTTCCAAAGCCTCGGGACTCTCCCCTGTTCCAGGCTCAGGTTGAAGATGCGCTGTAGAGGACCCCCCAGCTCCGATGCACAGACCTTCAGCAGTCGTGGCGATACTCCATCTGGACCCGCTGCTTTGCTGGCACGAAGTCTCCTCAGCTCTCTGCTCACTTGCGCTGTTGTTATTATGGGTGGGGATGTTTTTCCTATGCTGGTATCAGCAGAAGGATGTGTGGAGGGTGCAGTACTCCGAGGTGAGAGTGAGAGTGGGTTAGGGTGGTCAAACCTGTTAAAAAAGTTGTTCATTTGGTTTGCTCTCTTCACGTCTCTCTCAATGGTGGTACCCCGCTTCGAGCTGCAGCCAGTGATGATCTTCATCCCATCCCACACTTCCTTCATGCTGTTATTCTGCAACTTCTGCTCCAGCTTTCTCCTGTACTGCTCCTTCGCCGCCCTGAGTTGGACTCGGAGTTCCTTCTGCACGCGCTTGAGCTCATGCTGATCACCGTCTTTAAAAGCCCTTTTCTTCTGATTCAAAAGGCCCTTGATGTCACTTGTAATCCATGGCTTGTTGTTAGCATAGCAGCGTACTGTTCTTACTGGAACTACAATGTCCATACAGAAGTTGATGTAGTCAGTAGTGCAGTCAACAACTTCCTCAATGTTCTCATTATGAGATCCCTGCAGGATATCCCAGTCTGTAGTTCCAAAAAGTTCTCTCAGAGTATTCTCAGCCTCCGGGGTCCACTTCCTGAATGATCGTGTGGTTACAGGTAGGACTCTAACTTTTGGTTTATAGTGAGGCTGAAGCTGAACCAGGTTATGATCTCCTTTCCCAAGCGCAGGCAGCAGGGTGGCGCTGTATGCGTCTTTAACGTTTGCATACAGTAAATCAATAGTCTTATTTCCCCGGGTGTTACAGTCCACATACTGGGAGAATGCAGGCAATGTTTTGTCCAGCGTCACATGGTTAAAGTCTCCAGCGATTAGCACAAGCGCCTCAGGGTGCTGCGTTTGTAACTTAGCAACAGCGGAATGGATGATGTCACTCGCTGACTCCACGTCTGCCCGAGGAGGAATGTATACAATAACAACAATGACATGTCCAAACTCTCTGGGCAAATAGTAGGGACGTAAACTTACGGCCAACAGTTCGATATCCCTGCAGCAAGTGGAGATTTTGACGTTAACATGTCCAGAGTGACACCACCGTGTATTAACATAGAGAGCGAGAATGCTGTACGACAGGTTTTTAACAAGAAACTCAGAGTGGGATCCAGGGAACAATTAGAAGATTTCTTTTGAGGCACAATATGCAGTACGTCTGCCTGAGAAATCTCAGTAAAGCAGCTCAGAGGAGTAAAATGAGCACGGATCTACAAAAAAAATGTTTGTAGCTGCAGGTTTTCTTTGTCCTCTGATATTTCGAATTTTTGCTTGAAAAAAACTGAAAAAACATTTCACATTCTTCTCCAGAAGAAGCCACAGGACGTGCCTGGCTAGACATAATCATGTGCTCAGTTACAAAGAATAAATGTTTAGGATCCTCATTGTCATTATTAATAAGCTAGATCTTGCCTTGCCTCTTGCTACTGATACTCTCTGAAGTTATGCTGAGAACTTGAACCTGTCTTCCTCCACTTCCACACTATCTTACGGTCAACTCTTTGAAAAGCTCAGAGGTGCTTGGTATACCACCAAGGTGAGGTATGCAGAAAAGACACAGTACATATCTTTTCCAAAGAAAACATGTATAAGTTGTTGTGTAAAGCAAAGTTATACACATCCACAAGTTCCGCTCATGATAATGCAGTGAATGCATAGAAAGAGAATTAGATACTGCAGATGTGAAACACACAGCATCAACAATCTTCCAGATTTCTAAAGACATAATGTGCTGGCAGACAGAGACAGGTGAAGTAACTGAGACCTACAGCAACACCATGCTGTGGTCCGAAATACCGATATCTACTACCTGGGTATTGGCAATAAAAGAATCACTCATAATGACAAGGTCCAAAATATGACCATGTCTTTGGATAGAGGAATTCACATGCTGCACAAGCAGGAGGTGCTCAATGAGCCTGTGGACATGTTGGACCCGGACAGTGCTGCAAAGGAATTCAGTCCTCCTTCTGGCAGCACTCCCAAGTGTGCTATCCAAGAGCCCCCTGGCAGTGGTCACAGTGGAGCAGAGGGTTGGATCCCCCCCATCTCAGTGGCCCCCGTACAACCCCGGGGTGCTGCCCCCCTGTGGCCCAGGGAAAACACTGCCTTCCTTCCAGTACTTCTGTACATCCGGCATCCCGGTGGGGCAAGGTCCCTGGACTATCTATCTATCTATCTGTCACAAGCTTACAAACTCAGAAGCAAGAGAGCATCTATGATTCTCAACAGGATTGTTAAAATCACTTTAAAATAATAAAATTTGTAAAAGTTGTACACAAAAAATAAGCAATTTTTAAAAAATTTGACAAAAATACAGCATTCACTTTAAGGAGACGATATATACGTAAAATAAAGAGCTGCCATTTTAAAGCCACACATTTTTGAGAGGATTGCAATCAGTTTTGGTTTATGGAGGCTTTATTTAAAGCCTGTTTAATCAGTGTTAGCTTCATGGCATTCCATCACACAGTTCCGATTTTTAGTTGCTTTAATTATTGGTATTTTTTTTCGATTCATAGTTCATATGGCTTATTTTCTATCACAAGGTGAGAATTAACTCTTGACTGACCACCTGTTCATCACAAGGCACACTCACACATACCCCAACACGACCAAAAATCACATTACTGGGTTCAAGAAAGGGTGACTCTGTGGCTTTGGTCTGAAGGAGTATGACAAGAAACTCCCGCTAATATGTGGAGAGCTTACAATCTCTCAACAAGAACTAAAGTATTTAGCATTAAGTATTTGAACCTTTTTCGATTTCCCACCCATCATAGCCCATTTATTTGATTTGTTTACTGTGGTTCTGTGTTCAGTTGTTCATTTAAAGGTTTGATTAACATGTTAAACAATAGTAACTGTGTATTTTTTTGTAACGAAAAACATGCACAAAAATAAGGCTTTTATGAAAACACTGAATAAAAGTTGCTTGCCAACACACAAACCATTCATAATTGCTATATTAGGCTAAAACAGAAGGCTCCAAGTAACACTAAATGAAGAGCCATTTGGGAGATGTAAGAGCCGGCTCTTCTAAGGAAGCCGACCCAAAAGAGCGGGACCTTCCATCACTACTACATCCCTACCAAGTGGAATATAAAAGGGGATTAATGGAAGTGATGGACAATCTGACTATCTTAACTCTTCCTAAGTGGTAGTTTAAGGAGTCTCAGCAGTGAAAAGCAAGTAGACAGATTTTAGCCAAATGTGACCCATCATAAATACTTGAACAAGAATAACTGCTTTCAAAGATACCATTCAGAGCCCTACTAACTCTCGGTTTACCAAGCACATTCCTATAGTTTATATCATTAACAAAGTGTACCAAAAGTAAGGCTTTGAAATGCACATAAATAAAGAATCCCCCTTTATTCACATTTAGTTATCAGCCATGTGCAAGCATGAATTGGATTAGTTGGGTCTGAGAATATTATGTCATGGTCTGTACTTATATATGTCAATAACCATAAAACTGCACATGATCACTAACACAAATGCTGAAAAGTATTACAAGAATTACACAATGAAAATGAACTAAATATATTAATCAGTCAATCATTTCACTTTCAAGTACTGTGCAGAATATGTGAATGAGTAAAATGCCTTTCACCCATTTACTGGTTGTAAAATGGTAACCAGCTCTGGATATGACACTAAGTAATCTCAATGCATTTAAGATGATTTTTGTTATTTTTCAGCCAGGTGTTTAAATTCCTTTTTTGTCATTTTTTCTTCCTATTTTACTCTTTTAATTTTATTACGCTTATATTATTATTTATGTTTGCATACGTACGTTTTTTTTTTGTCAATTTTGATTACTATTTATTTTGAGATTATGTTCTGCCCTATGTTTTATGGGTGGTTTCATAAAAGGCAGGGCAACCATACAGGGACTGCTACCAGTCCTGTAAAGGCTGATGGGAAATGCAGTATCTTATGGTACATTGTGTGCACTTGATGTTAGGGAGATCTCATCTTTATGATTATCGTTTCTTTGGATTTTCTGGCTTTTTGACATTTTTTGGGCTCTGCGTAAGGATTTCAATTTCTGTCTAATGTTGGCTTGTTTACTGTGGATTGCCTTTTTAGGCAATCGGTTTGTGCTTTGTTTGCCTCTTGCAAGTTTTTCAACTTTATTTACTTTTTTTGAGTATAATTTTTTTATTTATAAAGTTTCTTTGATGCCCATTTTGTGATCAAGCCAGAGGTTTATGCTGACCCTTCTCCTTGTGGAGCTTTTGCTTTACTTTTGTGATATTTGTAGTATCTTTGTCAGTTCTCCATTTTTGGGCCTGCTTCAGCTGAAGCCAGCAGAGAGTATTTGTGGCATGGTTGGACAAATTAAGCGTCCACTCGGCAAACCAGTGAAGGTCCTGGCCTGCTTTCTGGTCACATTTTGGAGTCCTCATCTATTTTCTAAGTTCTTACTTAAGTTCTAATCACAACAGATTTAAAACTAGTTAAAGTGAACTTAATGTGCACATCTTTGAAATGTGAAAAGAACAAAACATTCTCTCCCTTGCCTGATGTTCAAAATCATGTTTTTTGCCTCTTTCTTTATGTTGTCATGTACATGTTTCTTTATTTTTGTTTTTTTGTATGTATATAAGCTGCCTTTCGTATGTTCCATGAGTATTTTGTGTGTGGTCCCTAAGATGCAGGGCTACCTGCCAATTACCAACAGAAACTGCTCTCTGTCCAGTAAATCCAGAGAGTCTTCCACAGTTCCTGGCAGTTCATTGTGAATGCACTCCAGAGTTGGTGAGTTGTTTGTTTGCTGTCCTTGTGCTGTTGGTATATTTGGAATTTTGACCTTCGTGCTCTGTGTTTGACTATGTTTCTGAATTACTGTAGTGGAAAATTGTTTGCATTGGATTGCCATTGTGTTTTTGGGAAGTTCCTTTGCTTTTTGTACTCCACAGAGCTTCATCATTATTGAAGAGCATTTTGTAAGAATAAATATTTTGTTATATTAAGATTCGGTGCTTGCCCTTATTACTAGTCGAGGTCTGATGGTAATGGACATTTTTAACTGTTTTTGGAACTTGTTGGGACTTATATACTTTGGGAGTCCTAGTCCATAACACAAATAGTCTTCAGTGGAGTGCTACACAATAGCAAATGGGAGGCATGGACAAGGGCACAGGCTGATATTAGGTAAAGATATTAAGGTAATTTGAGCTTGTAAATGTCAATATTGTCTAGCCTGTGACCATAGATCTACTCTTACAGAAAGCGTTTTTTGAAAATGCATAGAATGGATTGAAGTTTGAACTGTAAGTCTTACTGTGTCTCCTTCTTTCATTTTCAGAGAATTAAGTGCCACTTTCACAGATGACATGAATGTTTAAATCCTGCCAGTCACTCCACTTACAGATTTATATGTGAAAAGACCACACAACAATAAAAGTTTGATGACACAGGAAGTACAGAGGTGCAGTCTCTTAGATTGAGAGAGAGAGAGAGACAGGGAGAAAAGAGGCTAATGAACATTCACTCGCATTAATCATTTGTCTCTAGCAGTCTTCTGGTTTATCAAGAAATGGAATCTCAGCTGGCATTGCTTCATAACAACTTTAAGTTGTACAACGTATGGACATGTGTGATGTTTGTTCGCTTTAAAGAGGCTATATTAGAATGTCTATGACAAAGAATGCTTTATGCATCATGCTGTTAAAGGGGGATTACTATTAATTCATTAATGAAGAAATGAACACAGCCACGTTTCACCTTCTAGTATGGAAAAGTACAGCAGAACTAATCAAATATTCAATCAGCCTCTATTTTATTTATTGAGAGAAGGCAGAGAATTGTTATCTTTTTCAAAAACTCAAAGCTAAATGCTTTCAGGAATTTATTTTTCCAGATATTGTTGATTTAACAGGAACCTGCTGGTGATATCTACTTCAAACTCCACCAAGCAGAATGTACTACTGGTCGAGACACATAGGAGAGAGAGTAAATTTTGGGCTTTCTTTCAAAGATGAAGCAAAAAAACTATGTGGCCAAATCAAACCCAGTACTTATGAAACAGAACATGCTGAGAAGTGAGAGTGAGAACAATTGGACTGTTTTGGATGTAGCACTCAGGGGAATTTGCAAGCCTTAAATCAGAAGAGATTAGAACATCAACGAAAATGAATCAATCAATTAATCTCTTTTCAAATTTCACCTTTAATAGTGTACATGACAACAAAGCACCTTATATAAAATTTAAAAATAAAAACCAAAATAGTAAGGAATAATACCATCAAATATCAT
This sequence comes from Erpetoichthys calabaricus, assembly GCF_900747795.2. Taxonomy (NCBI): domain Eukaryota; kingdom Metazoa; phylum Chordata; class Cladistia; order Polypteriformes; family Polypteridae; genus Erpetoichthys; species Erpetoichthys calabaricus. The sequence continues at coordinate 131,408,948 of NC_041400.2, read as the reverse complement.
TCAACAGCATAATACAATACAGGGAAATAAGGTCTAAACAAAAAAAGTAAAAAGAGCTGAATGTTCATAAGAGTAAATGCTGATTGGCATAACAACAAAGTTACAGTTAGTAAAAATGCAGATCAGCTCAGTACCCTTCACAATTAACTACCTTCAGAAGTATTCAAGGGTTAGCACTACTGTCTCATAGCTCCAGAATCCCAGAAGCATATGTGGAGTTTGCATATTCTTCTCAAGCTACTGTAAATCCCAAATATGTGATGTTAGATTTGTTATCAGTCCTACACTGACACAGAATGTGAGAATGTTGATTTACATAATGTCCGGGTATAATTTCAACCTTGTGCCCCTTGCTGTCTGGATGGGCACTAGCTTTACATGACCCTGAAATAGACAATCTAGATAGAAAACGGATGAATGGATTGACATGCATAATGTAGCTAGGAGTACTTTTTTACCTAGAATACCTAGAATAATGATGAAAGGGCAACGTATACAAAAGCACAATTTAATTAAATAGGTTCAGTGGCTGTGCAGCATCTTTTGGGGAAGAAAGATTCACTGATCTTGACTTTGACAACAATGCTGTGATCTACACAGAGTCAACGGAGACTCTGATCGGGGTTCTCGAGAGACTGAGCAGAGTCTGAGAGTCTGGGCTTGCAAGTGTCCTGGATAAAAACCAAGATCCAGGTCGTTAATGACCACTTGGGCACAGCCACCAGCAGCGCATTTGTGTGCAAAGACAGCGTCGACCTTGTCGAGAGGTTTACTTACCTCATTCATGTCTCTGGTGACTCTTCCTATGAAGTCAGTAGACGGATTAGGAGAGTAAGGGGCATCATTTGGTCACTGGAAAGGGGTGTGTGGGGCTTCCGATATCTATGCAAAAGGACAGAGGTCCAAGTCTTTAGAGTCCTGGTGCTTTCTGTCTTGCTATATGATTGTGAGACATGGACGCTACCCAGTGACCTGAGATGAAGACTGGACTCCTTTGGCACTGTGTCTCTTCAGAGAATCCTTGGGTACCGCTGGTTTGACTTTGTGTCAAATAAATGGCTGTTCACAGAATCCCGAATGAGGCACATTAACTGCATTGTGAGAGAGCGTCAGTTATGGCACTACAGCCAAGTGGCGCGATTCCCTGAGGTTGATCCAGCTCACAGGATCCTCATTGTTGAGGACCCCAGTGGCTGGACCAGGCCAAGGGGATGCCCACGTAACACCTGGCAGATAGATGGTCATTTCCGAAGGGTGGGACTGTCTGCTCAGAGGGTGTGTCAACCAGGATCCTGAGCTGTTTCGTCATGTGGTGAGTGTAGCAATGCACTGTACCAGTGCATGCTCCCCAACCTGACCTGACCTGAACTGTTCATGGGAGGGTCTTTGTTCAGATCCCCATCTTGTCAATGTCTTTGCAGACTCACCATGGGTTTCCCCTTCTGGTACTACAGCTTCGTTTAAGTTTAATGGCAACTAAAAATTGTCACTATAAATTAAGTTAGGATTGGGAACTCATGTTCTTTCTTTTGTTTTGTCCAGATTAGAGTATCAATAAATTCAGTTAACTCTGTTTACAAAACTTGTACAAGTACATCAGCTCTGTTCAGATTAATTGTTCTTGAACTGCCCCAAAATAAATCCTCCACTTTCTCAGGAACACGTCACTATTTCATTTCCGACATTTCTGATTTGTTAAGATGTGTTATTAATTTTAATTTCTCATTGGTTTGATTTTTGTATTGCTCTTTTTGACATGTGTAAGTGTAGCTTGTGATATAAGCACAAGTGTGCTGTTAGCCTGCAATTTGAAAAACAAAGTGGCAGGACTTTGACTAAATCAAAGAAAAGACTTCCAAAAGTCTTCCATGAGAGACTTGTCAAACAACTAACAAAAAAAGAAAAAGTGAACCAATAATTATTTTAACCCATGTTTTGGTTTTATGGTTTTGATCCTGGTGTTGTCCTAGACACATGTTCAAAGATTAGTAATGATTACTGGATACTGACACTGCTTACCTTTACTCCTAAAATGAAGAGAATAAAAATTATTGCCTCTCACAGTAACATTTATTCTCTGTTACCTCCAGTCCATCTTACACAACACATTATAAATTACTCATACTGTACAACTTGTTCTGTCACTGTAAGATGAAAAATTAAACAGATAAATTAACTCAGAGACGACAATAGAAAAAAAATGGGATAAAAACCAGAAAGTTCAAAAAGAAAACTGAAGCATTTTTGAACAATACATAAACCAAGAATTAAAGTCAAAAGAAAACAAGCAGGACTTCTTGACGGCCATTGAAGACTTACAAGTATCAACAGCCATTTGAAAATGTATCCTCAAACATAAGATACAGAAGGTTGTGTCCCACCATCTTATATAGGCCAGAAACACACAATAAATACACACAAGGAAGCAGTTTCTCAGGGTCTGTAGACTTCTGAGAATAACAGTAAACCCTACACTTAAACTATCTATTTCAATTTAAGCAATTTCTTTGTTAATGATGCAACTGGCAAGATCATAGTACTGCAGTTTTCAATAAGTCATCAGTAAAAACTAGCAAGACTAACAAATCACTGGAATTGTTTCACAGTACCAGAAGCCTTCCAATTCAAAACAGTGGTAACCTTGAATGGGTCCATCTTTAAACCTGATATAACAATTTCGCAGACTAAAAAAATTACAGAGGTTCTATGAAACACATGCTTTTTCAATTTTATGAACAAATGATGTTTTCAAAATGTACAAAAGAATCTCTTTACATGAGTAATATATTGTTCTTTATTCTGAGAATAAATCAATATATCATCAATACACACAAGCACAAATATTTCTAAAACATTCAGTATGTCATTGACAAATGACAGAAAGACTTCCAAAACATTAGGCAAATTTATAGGGCCATTGTCATATATTTACAATGTCCTGTGGAAGTATAGAAGGTCATTTTCTACTTGTTCCTCTCTCTTATTATAATTAGGTTTAAAGTGCTCCTTAAATCTAATTTAGTAAAAACTGCTGAACCTGTGCACTTGATTTAATAATGATGAGATTATTGGAGGGGAATAATTATTCTTAACTGTGATTTTGCTTAGGTCACTTTAATCTATACAAGCGAGTAAAGAATCATCTTTTTTCTGTACAAAGGAAAAATGGTGCCCACTGAACTACTAGACGATTTGATGAACCCATTCTGAAGATTTTCTTTAATATAACCTGCATAGCTTGTGCCTGTTATCTAAACAAAGCATATATTTTTCCCTTTTCTAATTGTGTTCCTGGTAGCAAGTTAATAGTGCATTCAGGCTCTCTATGTGGTTGGAGTTTTAATGACTTCTTTCTACTAAAGACACCTTTAAAGTATATACATACTGTATATATATATATATATATATATATATATATATATATAGTAAAAGAGAGCGCACATCCCTGAGCTGCAGGACACATTTAAATACCGGAAGGAAGCAAAAGAAAGAGAAGTAAGAAGAAGAGAGAAAAGGAAGAATGCACTGTCCACTTTGGTTTTGTATTCTTTAGAAGGTATTTGGAAGAATAAAATCCATTATTTGAACCCATGACTGTGTGTATGTTAGTTGTGTCTGAGGTTTGGGGTTCGAAACTGCCTCGTCTTCCATAATATTTTTTTTTCCCTTCTCATTGCTTTGTGTGTAGCACTTTGTTTGTATTTTGTTTGTGGAAATTGTTCTGTGTGCATCTTACATTGTGAATATCACTGCTGCCTCACTTCTCAGTTCACATTTATGGCCACAATAATTTGTCCAGCATAAATGGCAAGCACTTTCAAGTCTCCAGGGACACTTAAAAGACCACTGAACCACTATAATTCACTCAAAACTAGTTCAGTTTCTAATTTCCTATTGACTTTAGAACATTAGAAAAATCTAGATGAAAACAATGCCTTTCAGCCCAACAAAGCTCACCAGTTCCATCCACTTAATTCCCCTAAAATAACATCAAGTCTAGTTTTGATGGTCCCTAGAGTCCTACTGTCTACCACACTACTTGGAAACTTATTCCACGTGTTTATGGTTCACTGTGAGAAGAAAAACTTCCTAATGTTTGAGCAAAATTTACTCTTAGCAAGTTTCTAACTCTGCCCCCGTGTTTTTGTTCAGTTTAAAATAACAGGTACGATCCACTGTACTAATTCCCTTCATAATCTTAAACAACTCAATCATGTCACACTATGACGGCCAATTATTCACTTATGGACTGGCCTAGTCTTGCCAATGCTAGCTTCGAATACAAGTAATTTTTCTAGAACCTTTGCAAAACACTCAGATACTTTTGCTCCTACATGGGTGGAAATAAAATGCAAAAACATCCCTCCAAAGAAAAAAAGCTTTAAAAAGTCCCACATGGCTCCATAGTGGCAATTGAAAAACAAAGTTTTTTAGGAGCAAAACTTGAATTTTAATTAACTCTCACACAGCAGTAATACAAAAACAGTCATTATTTACTCTTCCACAGCAATTTGCAAGGATGACATCAGAACGTCAGTCTCAGTTTCCAATCAGGTAATATCTAGTGAGTAGAGCTGAGTTTGGTGAAGTTCCTGAACATTTCTGTGATTATGCCAAACTCACAGCAAAGTACGCTCATCGCTAGTTCCAACTAAACTGCGTGTTCTCTGCTTTCTTTTAATTAACCAAAGTAACATATTTTGTAAATTATGGTCTGTTTAATCACCAATCTAGGTGGCGAGACTCACTAGCAGTTACAAATACAGTATCTAAGCACATATGACAGGAGAGCATACCTTTGTCTGGCCTTTAGAAATGCCTCCCTCAGCACTGTCATGAGGACATCAATCTATGTAAATGTGTAACAATGATATCTGTTTAAGTGCAAAATAATCTGCCACTGTCAGTTTCTGGTAAAGCTGAACTCCACTCCTGTTTAGTAGTCAGCATTAGCGTCCTTTGACAAGCCCTAAGTGTAACTCTACATGTGATGATTTATTCATATTTCATAACTTTAACCTGTGTTATTTACCTGATTTTTTTACATTTTCCGTTTGACTCTAATTTGAGTCACTATTGTTGATCTTGCTTGTGCAATTATTTTTTGTCTCTTATCCTGTTTTTCCACAAGAGGAAAAGAAACCTACTCATTAACGACCACATACACAAACCCTGCAGGTAATTTAAAGTGGAGGGTTCAACCCAATAATCAAAGACAGCCCTATAGGTAAAGCTTAATTCTTAGAAAGAGACACTATACTCATAGACAAGTATACTTTACCCTTCTCATACTACATACATAAATTCTCATATTTGAATGTAGCAGCACATAATGCAGGAAGCACCTATTGAGATATCCAGTGTGTCTATCTGTCTGTCTACATAAGACACTTGGGCCCCAGTGGACCAGTTGTGTTGAAATGTGGCACTCAATCCATCCATTTTCCAACCCGTTGAATCCGAACACAGGGTCATGGGGGTCTGCTGGAGCCAATCCCAGCCAACACAGGGCACAAGGCAGGAACCAATCCTGGGCAGGGTGCCAACCCACCGCAGAACACACACAAACACACCCATACACCAAGCACACACTAGGGCCAATTTAGAATTGCCAATCCACCTAACCTGCATGTGTTTGGACTGTGGGAGGAAACCGGAGCACCCGGAGGAAACCCACGCAGACACGGGGAGAACATGCAAACTCCACGCAGGGAGTTTCCCAGGTCTCCCAACTGCAAGGCAGCAGCGCTACCCACTGCACCACCGTGTGGCACTTAATCTTCATGGAAATTTCTCTAGATAGTTCAATATCATTTGAGTTATCTTAAACAGACTGTACTGCAGAAAGCTTAGAAATTTCAAAATCTCTCATTGAAAAGCATCTGTGAATCTGCAAACTCATTTGTCTTAAAACAGAGAAAAGTTCTAGGCTACTTGAAATACAAATAATTTACTGTTTCAATTTCACATTGACAGCAGTTACACCAACTTGTATAATTTGCACATTTTCCTCTTTTTCACCTCCAACAGCCACTACTGACTACAAACAGATCTCCAGTACAAGTTAATGAAAATTGCATATGTAGAAAGTTAACTGCAGTTGTAAGCTTCTTGTGCAAGTGACCGGGCTGGTAGGCAATCTGATTTTGGTAAGTTGTTTCTGCTTTATGAAATCTTTATAGTTCCCAGCTGCTCGAGTGCAAATGGAAGACAACATTCAATCAGCATCTCATTCCACCCAATGTTTAAAGTCATAACAGGTAAGTAATGATTTTGTTAATCTTAAAAGTATAAAATGCAAGCAAGGAAAACAAGAGGTTACCTAGATATGAATTAAGTACGCCGTCATGTGTAAGTTGTTATGCAAAAAGTAAATAAACATTTATTCATTATTAGCCTGACACTAAACCAACCTCACAGTTCTATTATCTGCAGATTATAATGATTCACTATTTTAGGGATGCTATCATTTACTAGGTTTACCTAACATCCTGGTGAGAGGGACAGTCCCAATTTCAGGCTACATGCCCGATGTCAGTCAGTCAGTCATTTTCCAAACCGCTGTATCCTAACACAGGGTCACAGGGGTCTGCTGGAGCCAATCCCAGCCAACACAGGGCACAAGACAGGAACAAATCCCGGGCAAGGCGCCAGTCCACCGCACACACACTAGGGACAATTTAGGATCGCCAATTCACCTAACCTGCATGTCTTTAGACAGTGGGAGGAAACCAGAGCACCTGGAGGAAACCCACGGAGACACGGGGAGAACATGCAAACTCCATGCGAGGCAGCAGCTCTACCCACTGCGCCACTGTGCCACCCCATGCCCGATGTATAAATGAGAATATCAAAATGTCCTAGTTTTAACAGGCTGACTACAGTATCTAATAAATTTTTTCAGTGCCACAAATAAATATTGTCACAAGATATTTTAAAAAGCGTCAATTAAACTCTAAGAGGGAACTCCTCTTGAGGATGAACAATAAGTGCACAAAAACAGAGAGCACCAGCATTTATTTGTTTCCACTTCAAGCACTGTGTGGAATCCTATGTGCTTATTTATGAAAGGACTTTTTAAACATGCCCTGGTACCTCTCTGAGGGTGACGGTGAGATAATGCAAGCATTAAACAAAGTAAGATGGGCTGTTTGAGTGGGCATACATGCTGCACAAGTGTCCAGGTCTGGGACTTTGAAAATCTGGTCTCCTTATAATTTACCAAATTCATCTGGTATCCATAATGATCACTCACTGTCATAAAGTTTGTCTTTCATTTATGTTTTTCCATAGCATTTGTCATTACTGAACAGCTTTACAAGTATCACCTTATGAAAATTACTATGCTCAGGCAGGTTCAAGTAAAAAGGGAATTAATTAAACAATTAAAAAAAAATATTTATGTTATATTAATTGGCAACTGCAAATTGTATGGTGTGTGTTTGTGTGAGTGAGTGGTCCCTGTGACGGTCTAGAGTCCTGCCCAGGGCTGTTTTAGCCTTTTGCTCAGTCCCAGTGGGATGGCCTATGGCCCCCACAACCCTAAATGGATTGAGAAGGTTCTAGAACTGGCCTTACTGAACTTAGTCTATTAAGGGCCACATTGCCTGCATTCCCGAAATACACCTGAATGTTACAACATGCATACTTTCTCCAACTTGTTTAATTTGCTAATTCACTTTGTCAAAAGTGAAGATATTATTTAGTGTGCTCTGATAAGTTTTCATAACACTTTGCAGAACAAAATTAAAATGATCGGATTTTTGTCAAGTTTTTGCAACCAAAACCTAACAGTTGTGGGGAACAGCCCGGACACAGACAGGAAGACATGATGTTTCTTCACCACACACGTTTATTAACAACTATTATATACAATAGAAGTGCACAAACCCAGTGCCTCAGCACCAATCACCCCTTAAGTCCTGGCCACACTCACAATGCCTTTCACAGTCTCTGGTCCGCCTCCACTCCTCTCCACCAAGCTTCGTCTTCTTCCACCCGACTCTTGCCCCTGACTGGAGGGAGGCGGCCCCTTTTATACACCCCAGATGGGCTCCAGGTGCATCCTAAGGGCTTCTGTAGCCACACCCCTGTGTGGCGGAAGCTCTGTTGGTGTATCCGGAAGTCCACCGGGTCTTCCCAATACTCTTTCCCCCCAGCACTTCCTGGTGTGGCGCAAGTACTGAGGTCCAGGGCTCCCAAGGCATCAGGGCGCCCCCTGGCGGTGACCACGGGCCCCTACAGGGTTGAGCTTCCATGCTCTGTACCCGTGGCCCCCAAAGCAACCAGGGCAGACGCCCCCTCGTGTTCTGGAGGAGGCACAAGCCCTCCTCCGGTCCTCCTGGGCATCCCGTCCGGGTAGGAACCCCAGCCGGGTACCACACAGTCAAGGAAAGGTTCAAAGTCAGATTAAAATACATTACAGTGTTCATTGTCATACAGAACTACATTAGGGCACTTTATTTCATGTCAAATACATGTTTCTAATAAACTTCTTTATTCATTTTTCAAGGCTCTGACTTGAAGCATAGCTGCTCCTACTTTTTCAATCTTTTCAAAAGAATGTTCGCCAATATGTATGTCTTTTTCAGGCATGACAACATAATGTCCTGAAAATGTCTGAGAGCCTTTATTTCCATTTGAGAAAATCTCTGTTGGGAATTAACTGTCGACACTGCTTAAACCTTGACAAAGCAGATAGATCAATATTAATTAGCCTCCAAAAGAAAATGTTTCCTTGAATTCCTGTCCTCTAATCTCTTCTCCACATCTGTATCTGTGTTTTTTCATTTTCTTTTGAACGTACAGCATAGCCTCTAGATATTAATCAAGCACCTTATAATCCTTCCTTGAAGGACCGCACTCAATACTTTATCAATTATATATATACATTTTATTAATTCTCTGCAGTTTTGTTCTTGTCCAATTAATATCCATGGATCCACAGATCAATAGAACACACACTTTATAATATTAAATTGGAAAACACTGCATTGAAAGGCAAACAAATAAATTCATTTAGACAGTACCCTAAAAATGTGGGAATATGGAAAATATGTTTAAATTATGGGACCTCATGTTCAAATTGTCCTTTTTCACCTTGTGTAAGTTATAATTCTTATGCCTGTGTACATACCAGATGCCTTTATCCAAGGTGAGTTGACAGTGCAACTGACTACATACTGTACAGTATATGTTTTAATAACTGGAGCACCAGTGATGAGCCTGAGGCCCACAAGTGCGAAATAATCTGGCAACCTTACCTAACTTGCCTAAGATCAGATATATCTGTGTTTGTTGAATTGCCTGGAGAACATTAGAGAAAGTGACATACTGTGGGATGCCAGTTTTCATAAAGGACAATGTTAAAATGAATAAATAAAAAAAAACGGGGAGAATAAACTTTACTGTGCAGCATGGATTACATTCAACAGAAAAATAAATATCAATACTCAATAATTTATCATGCATGTTGAGTTGGATTAAGCAGGTTGGAGAGTATGATTTTACATGCAATATAAAACAGGCCTGGAATATAATGGCTAATCCTACTTAATGGCTGTCAAACTTATGCTTTGTTGAAAAAACAAGAAAACTAACACTGTAGGGCACTGGTGCTTCTTCCTGTGTCTGACTGTAAAATGACACCTACTTTCTGTAGCTAGGAGTTTTAAAGTCGGTAGAACGTAAGAAGCATGTTCACTGGCCTTCATCCAGAGCTTTATCCTGAGGTCTGAGGGTGGTAGAGGAAAACCAGTACATGGTCACTTTACATTTAAATCTTTCCCCCATATATTCTTCAGATGAGTCCCCAAAAAACAAACACCATACCTTCATGGTTGTACTACAGTTATTGGTATGGGGCCTAAGACGAAAAACATATTAACATGTATGTATGTATGTAGAATTTTTCGGGATGTTATTGTATATTGTACCTTTAAATAATGACCTTTTGCTTAGATGCAGCATGATGGCACATTTTTTACCAGGGTATTCCTACTTTTCTAGGGAGATTTCAATGTATTTGCAGTGTTTGAATGTTCCTCACATGGGTTTTCTCAAGGTACTCCACTTCCCACGTTCATCCCAAACATATTCCTTTTAAGGTACAATGTCCTTCGACCATATCAAAAACTGAAGTTAAAGAACAGAGTAGAAACAGGACATAAGGCAGGAGTGGTCCTTTATTTTTACATATAATTTAAAGTGTGTATCAAAAAATAAGATACATATTTACATGGAAGGTTTTTGTTTTAGACTTTACACAGCTATTTACCACAAATACATATAGTAGTAGGGTGTTGTACCGTGTTAGCCATTATGAATGTATTGACAAGTCAAGTAAAATCACACCTTTTATTGGCTGACTAAAAAAGATTACAATATGCAAGCTTTTGAGGCAACTCAGGCCCCTTCTTCAGGCAAAATGCAATCAAACTACACAAAATACACTCCACAAATACCTATTAACTAAATAAAATAAATGTGCTTCAACACATATCTTTAAGATGTTACCCATGCTTTAACTACTTCTACAATGATAAACAATAAAGCAGTTTGGTTAGTCTCAAGGCTGCTACCACAAACAAATTGTCCACGCTACTACCAGGACCACTGGCTTTTGTGAGCTGGTGCATTGCATACTTCTGGAGACTCATTTGTTTGCCTCCTGTACCAAAGAGAAGGTATGGAAGGAGAAGACAGATTAGTCACTCACCTGGGAGGCATCAATTGCCATTGTTCAAGGAGGAGGGCCGGTGGGCAATATTCTATTGGTGGTGGGCTCTACTGCACCGTTACTTGGAAGAATGTAGCACCCCACTAAACATTCCAAGCATAGGCTTTGAGAAATCATTTAGAGTAAGCAATGTAAAATAAACAAAACCTAAATGAAAAAGTATCCTTTTTATGTATTTTCGTTCCTTACCTGGTATGTCATGTGTGCCTGTTACTTGTTATAATATCATAAAAGTGAAGGACCAAGGAAATAAGACTTTTTTAGAGTTGGCATTATTATGCACCCAGTGGTGTGCACGAAGCAGCACAATTACCTGAGATATTAAATGATGGTACTGGTCTGTGTTATAGATTTCTCCTTAAAGTCACCATTAACAAACAAGTTATTTGAGGCTAACATACTAAGCAAATTAGATAACTGTTATAGATTTTTTAATACAATGCACACATTTAATTTGGCAGGAAGGAAGACAAAGAGTTTAAGGAAATTCAGTGTGCACCAGGTGTCTTAAGTGACTGCCTAAAGTCACACAATGAGGTTCCTGTGCTCAAACAACATGAATGTGTAATTCTGTGTACTGTTAAACATAGACTATCTGGAATGAAAGGTGACTACACCTGTACCCAGCCATCTATCAATATTTTCCAAAAGCAACTTAAAATGTGTGCATAATAGCCCACAATGCCTTTGAAATCAAGTGGCCTGTTCGGTGTGACACATTCAGTCAATGGGAGTGATTGAACTGAAAACATACAGTATGCCCTGCTGATATAAATGTATCTTAGGAATAATATTAGTGTCTAATACTGTACGTGTATTGGTTTGCATTTTAAAACTTATTTAATCCTTATTTAATGTTGGACTCTCAGGAATCACACAATCCTGCCAAGACCACAACTTATGAATAAAAAACTTAACAAGATGTTCAGATTGGTCACGCTTACTTTGCTGACATTCAAAGCTCAAATCAGTACAGCTTACAATGACAACTGTGTCCTAAATTGCAAATTACATTACATCATAAGAAAACATGTTCAGCTGCCGCAAGAACTTGTGAGCACAATAAATACTAATTATCAAGAAAATATGAAGCCATCTGCTCATCCATACTCATTGTTAAAATGACTCTAAGCAATCCAGTAGGGGCTGCCTCTCCTAAAGTACACCTACAGTACAAAAATCTGAAAGAAACTGCAAATCAAATGGACTTTCCTTCATCAGTAAAAGAATCTAAGCTGTTTTAGATTAATATTTCTATTTTTACATCAACTGAAAAAAAGAAAAAATACATTTATGAATTAGTCTGCCCATTGTGAAATAATACACCGTTGTTCAATGACCACTTTATCTTTATTATGCTACTGATCCTGGAATGAGCTCTAATTAAGTAAATAAATAACTGTGCTTGAAAGACAGCTATTTGAAGTCAATAATAATAAAAATCCACTTGTGGCTCGTACAAAGCTTGTTCTTCATAGAATCGGTGTAACATTCTTATGCTTTACAGCTCATCTCCTTACAGCAGAATGGCATGTGGTTTTGGGCATTTAATTCAGAGAGCCATTACAACACATTGTTTTTATTATTTAATTATAGCACCTGGAATGTGTTCAGATTATCCAGACCAAAAAAAAGCTAATGTAGTCGGCTTAATTAAGTTGCATTAATTCATTTACTTTCGGGGACCTACTCAGTCAACTACAGGTAGAAAGCAGGAATCAATACTGAATGCACCAACAACTTATCACTGGTCATACATTCACACATACACAGATGCTCACATTCAATCACTGTAGCTGTATTTGTCAAGGTTTTCCAAATAATTCAAAATAAAGGTAGAAAAAGGCATTCCAGCAGTTAGTATGACTGGTCTTAAAAAAAAAGACTCAACAGTCCAAGTGTTTTCAATTTAAAACTTTAGTGTTATTCAAAGCAAACAATTCATACAAAAATAGAGAGAAACATGGATATTACAAAAAGGGAAACTTATTGTATAAGATGTTCCAATTAAGGCTTTAGTATCTAGGATACATTTCCTAAAGTGTCTATATGTTATCTCATACGCCAGTACCGTGCTCTCATAGCTTAATGCTAATGTAATGGTAGCGGTAACGTAAAGGTTAGAAAACTATATGCCCTTGATGCCTCTCTGTCTAACTATTCATGTTTCTTTCTGGCTGTCTAACTATAATCTACAAACATTCTCTTATCACACATGGATATACCTGAACATTAGGGACATTCAATTATCTTATCAGCTTATGGGGCTAAAACAGAATCCATTCCATTATCTCTGTGAAACCAAAATTCTATTCAAATTAAGCAAAAACATCCATGAATTTACCATTAACATTAACTTAAATGATTTACCTCTTGCAGTCACATCAGCCCAATTTAGATTTGCCTAAAAAAACAATTTCCTGATCATCCCAGCATTAGGCAGAACAAAGCAGTTTTAATAACCAATATGCCAAACAACAAATAATTTAATTGCTCCACTTTATAATTCAGGCATACTGGTTAGTGCCGCTGCCCCAAAATTCCAGCAATCAGGATTCAATTCCTAGCCCAGACGCTGTCTGTGTCAACTTTGAGATTTCTACAGTATATAGGGAGTAAAAAACGAAACCTTAATTCACATTATAAATCATTCACAACCGAATGCTGGCATGGAAACAGGCAGCTTACTACAGAAGAAAACATTAAGCTGGTGAGGCAAATTGGCTTTGAACTTGGCTCAAGTCACTTCTAGCTTATCTTCCACACCCACTCATAAGCCTGTTAAATTTAGCATCAAGCCTTCAACATCACTTAGTGTTTAGTCTTACAAACAGCATGCTAGTAGCCTTATCCCAAATGCTGATGATCGAATTAGCTGGGCTTTGTTAACTCAGGCTGCCAAAGAATGTTTTCAGACAGTCTATATTATAATAGTTACTGCTTTGCATAAAAAAACTGATCACAAAAACATAACTGTGTTAGTCAGGTGATCACCTCCTCACTTCTAAGATACAGTAATTAGCGCATCAACATGACTGCATTTCTAGGAATTCCAAGCAAACACATAGAAAATAAATGAGAGCAATTATTTTAAGATTCCTATTATAAAATAAAAGAGAGGAAAGTTAAACCACAAGCATGAATTGAATACTAAAGATTAGGAAAATAAATAATAAGAGAGTAGCTGAGGAAAATAGAGAATAAAAGAGAAATGAAGAGGCCTTCCAAAGTTTCAACGAATGAAGACCCGTCATTAAAACCTGCCTTTCCCTGTTATGGGTTTCCCTGCTATGGCGACTAAGGTGATCTTGTCAACTTCTTTAAGAAGCATTCTAGCTATGACAGGCTTTCCATTCTAACCCTTGGGATGTTAATTTTTCTGCAGTTTGGTAATTTGCATTAAACAGAATGGATTATCAGTGAGTGCTCAACAGTTGTACAAATCAGTGTGTGCTTCACTTCACTTCTGATTCAATTTTTCTGATTAATGTCTCAGCGGATATATACCAAGACGGACAGACCATACCACCCTATTCTCATCATCATTTTCCAGCACAAGTGTTTGATTCATACAGAAAGTAGACAGGTCCTTGAAAATAATTCATGAAGTGAATGTAAACAGTCACCTTTCAGGACTGTTATTAAGACAGATGGAAAAATAATTTTCAAAATAATGCAAAATAATGAAAACTACAGACTTGATCAAATTAAAACTCCAGTCCATTTGTCCATCCATCCATCCATCCATTAATCCATTATAAGACCTCTGGGTTGGAGCCAATTCTATTTCCATTGAGTGCAATGCAAGAATTAACCCTGGAGGGGCACCAGTCAGTTATCAAGGGCTTTGCAGGTTATGTACTTTGTGATTTGAAATTCTAGCAACATTTGCAGTGAAAAAAAGCCATAATTTGCTAAATTGCTTTCCTATTTTTACGTTGTAAAAGAATGAGCATCAACACACTGGAAAGGTTTGGAGCAGCCACCCGTATATTGTCCCTGGCTACAAAAAGGATTTTAAAATTAGCACTGATGTGCATGGATTGAGGTCCAGACTGAACTGATCTGGTGGTGGAGAAGATAGCGGTTTTAAATGGTGAGGCCTGAAGTGATGTCATCTGAGGCCTGGAACCGGAAGTGACATCATTCTTTGCACCAGAACCGAACGTTGCATTGTTGTTGTTAAATTAGGCAGGTTTTCCCGTATTTGGCCTGCAGAGATAACAGAGTAAGGTTTAGCGCACCCCGCCACCCCTTGGCCTGGTGGATAATTACCTCCACTTGGTCCAGTCAGCTTCCTCCTAATCGCACATGTGTGACAACGTATTGACTTTGATTAGCTTATGTTCATGGTAAAATTTAAAAAACGCAAAAAATATCGACAGAGAAGAATACGTTCTTCATAACAAATATATTTTAAACATAATATTTGAATGAAACATTTTCTTCAAGAGTCTATACAAATAAACACACTATAGCATTTGTGCTTTCATTATCTGTCTGAAGTGTCTATATGAATAATTACTAAAAATCATGGTTTAGAAAATGATAAAATAGCAAGTGGATGTAGAGCAAATCCTAGCGGCTTTTAGTACAAGACTCAGCAGTGAAAGGACATTTTATGGCCCGTTATTCATATCCTCAAGTAGTACTGAATTATACTAACAGGTAGTATTGAATCATTTCTGCTCTGTTTATGTAATAATTTTAACAATCATACTGGATAGGTATAGGTCTTGGATAGTGACCGAAAGAACAAGATTACAAGTAGAAGTAGCCAAAATGAAGTTCCTGTACAGAATTGCAGGGCTCACTTTCCAAAATTGTATGAGGAACTCAGTAAAAGTGTAGTACCTGAGTAGAACCGAAGCTTTTGATGGATAATTAGGGGAATTACTGTAGTTTGATCTGAAATGCATATTAAATTATGTGTTTGACAACTATGTTATTTGTTTAATTAATTTAATAATAATTATTGGATGGATGGAAAATGGAATAAACTAGTACAGGAAAAGCCAATTCAAGGTTACATGGGCATAAATTGAGGATGCACCAAGACATCTCCTATAGGTGATCTACTGGCTATAGCACACTGGATTATATCTTTCAGCTTTCTTCAGTGAGGCTGGATACTGTTACTGATAATAAGGGGGTCTGGTCTATATTGCTCTGCATGCTTTCTACATGACCCTCACAAAACAAGTGCACATGTATACAAGAGAAGATCATAAAATTTTGAGCACAATTTTATAGCAGGAAAAGATTAGTGGTCGTCTACTAAAACAGGCACATTATAACATGCTAGCAGTTGTGGTTTACATTGTTATGTGTCTCTCTCCCTTGGTAATATGAACCTGGACCAGTTTTCTTCATATAGTCAAAAGATGGGCTGCAGAATTCCATCATGGCAGGGTGTCTCTTAAAGTTAACCCAATGTCTAACTGGTTGATAGCAGAACAAAATATTGCCACTGTGAGTGGCTGCGTGAGATGATATATGGCTTGTGTATCAATCAGTAAATCTATTCTTCATGGGCAAACATAACAAATATAAGCAATGTCTGTACACAATGAGTGCCCAAGTTGTTGACCCTTGAAATGAAGCACTACTTCATTCAGTGTTGTACTGAGAATCTTCAGCGAATGAATTTGAGCTGGAAGAAATGTAAGAAGGATATCAAATCTGGTGATGAAACTTTGATAACTCACTCTAATACAGAGGCCAAAAGGCAAATTGAAAAAGTGTAACCATGGTGAGTCTCTAACATCAAAAAAGTCAAGGTCCAAGTCAGTACAAGCAGGACTTTGATGATGTTGAAGATGTAGTCCATATTGTTTTCATGCCTCAACAGTCCCATATAATTGATCAATATTAAACTGATTTGCTACAATCAATGAGGGAAAAGCAACAATAAAAGTGAAAGTGCGAGAGCTGCAGTGTCAACTGTCTGAAGAGATATTACACCCACCCTATTTTCTAGCTTTCTCTATGAGCCATGTAATGTAAACGTTAAAGAGGCCAATCCAGCAATACAAAACATTGTATGTGATTGGCACAGAGATACTTCTATTGTAACTAGTGTTTTAGTACTCACAGGGACTATGCCAAAAACTAAAACTTGTTTATTTTTACTGGTTTTTAAATGATTAAATCAGGCTTTAGACTTCCCTCCTACATAAACTATAGACCATCATTTCAAAATAAAATTATTGGTTGCCATTTCAGTGGAGGTATTGGGTCATGAATATATAGGAATACTTTAAAGACAAGGAAGGCTCTCTTTACTTGAAATGTCCTGCGATCAAAGGAACAAAACAAACGTCAGACTGGTGTTTGAATTGTGACAGATTGTCTCCTAATACAGCAGTGTGTATTCATGCACGTTGTTATTCTAATCAGATACATTTATATTTTGCCAAGTCGCTCAGTCAACACAGTTAGGATAACATAAGGCCATTAAACAGATTGTCTTTTGTTGATTCACTCGGCATTTTTTAATTCAGACTATTTTTATTCCCGTCATTGCAGTCCACAGATATGGCATGGATTCCCATCTTGCATTCATGAATGAAACCTGGTGAATTATTGAGAGCAGTGATAATTGTGCTGTAAAACATTAAAGGATAATATGATTTCCCCATTATGACTCATATGTTTTCCCTCACAGGAAACCCCTTTGCTTCATTCATCTATTGTAGCTTGTTCAATTATGCAGCACTGTGCCAGAAGCATTCAAGATTTTACAAGCCAGACTAATGTGAATTTTACATTTTAAAATCCCTTTGTGGATATAAATAAAAGCCAACATATAAATCTTTCACTTACAGAGGGATTTCCTGCATCAAAACACTCAGCTCACACTGGTGCTCACACTGAGCTGTGCAAAAGATTGGCAGCCCAACTGAACAAGTCTCATAACGAGGGGAACTGAAACATTTGACAGCCATAGTTTTCCTTTTTGTCCCCCACAGCAATGACATTTACTGCGATGTGATGTATTCTTAAAAGGTACCTTTCAAATTCTCCTGCCGGAATGCTTATTTTTGTCTAGTAAATAAACTTGAAAATAAAAAGCACTGCTTATTACACAGACCAAGCATAGTCCTGCTTTTCAGTGGCAAAACTCGCTTGCACCAATATCAAATATATTTGATATTTGATTCTTTACCAGTGGTCCTCATACTCTAAGAAGGCTAAACACGACACATTTATAAAAAATAAGCTTGTAGGGTATCGTTTTAGGGTCAGTGATCACGAATATGATGTTTTGACTTTTGATCCTTTATTGGGTATCTAGCCCTGTATGAACCTCTATCAGAAGGTTAAAAATTACACATTTCTATTTCAACTGAGAATATTTAGACTTTAAAACATCATGAAGTAAATTTCATCTTATGAACACCCTCAGTTTGGGTGGTTTATGCTAATTCAGCCTTTTTATGATTGCATTTATCTATTTCTGCCATTTATGTGCAATAAAAGTATTAATTTTGCAAGTGCAGTTCTAGAGTCTTTCTTATTGTTCCACTAATGCTAAACATCTGTGCCTGGTCAAATACAGGTAGTCACTGAGCGCATTTTTGGTCACACCATATTTAGAAGTATTTTTTTAAAATAAAAAAATATATTTTTCATTTTTACTCTGTAAAGAGGATTTAGCTCCACCTCCCCAATATCATCCACAAGATTTGCAGTTTAGTTGGTCCAGAGACTATCCTGCCAATATCAGTCAGAAGTCAGGAAGCAAGCCTAAACAGAGCATTTGCACTGTGTTCCCACTCACAAACACATCCTCACTTACCTTAACACCAAACCAATT
Organism: Erpetoichthys calabaricus; assembly: GCF_900747795.2. Lineage (NCBI taxonomy): Eukaryota > Metazoa > Chordata > Cladistia > Polypteriformes > Polypteridae > Erpetoichthys > Erpetoichthys calabaricus. Next base: position 131,390,391 of record NC_041400.2, on the reverse strand, counting down.
TGGCATTTCCAATTAACCTTATATACTGTACATGTCTCACAGCTCCAGAGTCCCAGGATCAAATCCCCTTCCGGATGCTACCTGTGACACTCAATGCTGCCGTAAACTAGATAAGTGGTTTAGGAAATGGATGCACAGCGTTCCGGAACAATTTTCATTAGCTTATTTTATATTCATGAAATTAAGTATTAAATGTCAATTTAAAAATACTTTTTTATATGAGGGCAAGGCAGTGGTTAGCATTACTGCCAGATGAATCAAGCTTCTTCAGCTTGAATCCTGTGCGGGGTTGTGATTTGTGTGTTTTAACGGTTTTCCAGTGTCTGAATGTGGTTTCTTCCTGGTGCTGTGCTTTTTCTCTCCACATCCCAAAGATGTGCATATTTGGCTAATTCACTACTCTAAATTTATCTAGTGTGAGCATAAGTGTTGGGTGTATATGAGACTGGACACTGTCTAAGATCAGTTCCTGTGTCGTCCTTTTGCTTTTGATAAATACGGCCACATTTGTTTTATCCAATAGAAAAGAGTAGAGGTTTGTCTACCTACGGTGTGCATCCTAAACTCCTTAGAAGACTTCCTTTGTCAACAAATGCATGTCAGCCTTTGCTTGTCTCCCATTCAACAGTGTATTAATATAGAAGGTCTTTCTCTTATAAAATACTTGAAAAAACAGTCACAATTTACACATCAATACAAGAGACACTTTACTTTTACAACAGCTGCAATGAAAAATTAAAGGTATTAATTACAAGCGTATATACCAAGGAAATCATCTGCATGTAACATCTGGCTTGCTGACCACATATAACTCTCTGGGAGACTGGCTGTACAGTATGACTTACCTGCCTGCCATGGTTTGAGCTCAATAAAGCTGCAAAATAGTTTGTTCATTGAGGTTTACATTTAGTCAGAAAACTTAGCAAATTTTTTTTGTTCAAATCTGTTTTATATTTTCACAGAACTGCTTTGACATATGCATATGTAAATAAAATGCAATTTTTTTTGTTGTAGCCTGATGAATATTTTTCTTATCATAAGGAATAATGTGTTTAATTCATTTTGTTCTTCAATGCTTGGCCATGACTTAGACATTTGGAACAAGGATGATGAGTAAAGAGTGTTCAGGTAGTTTTTAAGAATCCATCCACTAGTTTATACATTTTCAATAGATAAAATAATCTTCCATTACCTTACAAATAACTTGTGATTTCTGCTGTTGGTGCTTTTTAAAGAAATGAGAGGGTGAGAGTTAAAGTGGGTTAAGATTTTATATTGATAAGGGTCATATTGAAACTGCATGCCCATGTTCAGTGTTGTGAAACTGCAATGAGTGTAATTAACAACTATTATTTAAGCTGTTTAAATGTTAACTAAATAATATTCATGTGAAAGAATCATACATTTTTATTTAAAATAATGTGTTTAGTCAGTCAGTCAGTCATTTTCCAACCCGCTATATCCTAACTACAGGGTCACGGGGGTCTGCTGGAGCCAATCCCAGCCAGCACAGGGCGCAAGGCAGGAAACAAAACCCGGGCAGAGCACCAGCCCACCACAGAGCACACACACACACCCCCACACACCAGGGACAATTTAGGATCGCCAAAGCACGTAACCTGCATGTCTTTGGACTATGGGAGGAAACCAAAGCACCCGGAGGAAACCCACGCAGACATGGGGAGAACATGCAAACTCCATGCAGGGAGGACCTGGAAGTGAACCTGGGTCTCTTAACTGTGAGGCAGCAGTGCTACAACTGTGCCACAATGCTGCCCACTGAAAGAATATGCTGAAGGAATATAACAATATGCTGTTTTGTTTCTTGTAGAAAGTGGTGCTTATCATTTGGAAGCCCCTAGGACAGTCCCCATCAAGGGAGTACTGGGCGATAGCCCACTGGATGACATCCCAGTGTTAGATGCTCTAGGGGTATTACAATATATCTCATGACTGGACACTCTTGCTATAGATATTATGGTTTGATCTTCCCAACACAGCATGTTATCATCATGATTCAGGACAATACAATGGCGAGTGAACAAGAAAGTATTAGTTTTGTTTTTTATTTTATTCTTTGCATTTTCATAAGTATACCCATATCTTAGAAAACGGTCTGCTGCCTGAATGTAAACCTACTATTAACCTCTTCAGTTTTTATTTATCATCTAGGCTTCATACTCATTTTAATTAACACATACAAAGACTTCAATACTTGTTCCTTTTTTTCTTGTATCATTTATTACACTTCATATAAATACTCTAAAAAATC